>NW_020454672.1:301561-315519 GCF_003342845.1 Nothoprocta perdicaria | reverse complement strand
TTTTTTTTTTTGGCTCATTTAGGGCAGCTGAGCAGTGCTCACAGCCAAGAAAAACTCTTAAATTTCTTTTTGTGATTCAATGAATCCAGAGCTCTCTTGTATGACAGTTCTTCTACAAAGATTCGCTATTTCTATACAGCCTCCTACTGGGGTCAATGAGGGTGCAGATGTTTTATAATCCTAAYGTTGTCATCTAACTCTCATCGTCTGACAGTCAATGTTTAGATAGGCAATTGGATATACCAATTTTAAGAGCTACTTGTAKGCTTTCACACTCTTTCTTCCTATCTTTCCTTGTCAATTAATAAAGATTTCTCCTAGCAGTTGTTTTCAGGATGGGTCAGAGTGCATTGTGTTCAGAATGATATACCAGAACATGCAGACAAGCGAAAGCTACAAACCTCAAATCATCGAAGTATATTAATTCCAAACACCAGCTCTTAAAGTCTTATTTATTTATTTTTTTAAATCTCACATTATTCCAGGATGGATGCTGACAAGTGTGCTACAGATGAGGAGAACGTGACACAAATCATGTCCAGGCTTCCCYGTTGACTTCTAGCTTTTAGGAGTATTTCAGTTTTTTTCCCAGAAAAGTTAACATGAAATTTTCTAACAATTGTTATTTAGTTGTGGCACCAAATGTCCTTCAACACCATTCTGAATGCTACAGGAGTCCTGTAACCTATGGTTTCTGTAGGAGCTGGGGCAGATCTCAACATCCCATAGTAGATCCCAGAAGTTTGGCCAGGTAATATGAGATGGCAACTGGAGGTAAATGCACCTTTCTGGGTTCTGTTGTCACTACTGCTGAGGAGAAGGAGGAGAGGACAGAGGTCTACTGCAACGGTGGGGACAACCCCTTTAAGTGAAGGACTGAAAAGGAGCCAGGATAGAACTTGAAGAAGACAAGGTAAGAAAAATAAAGCTTCAGTAAAGACATAAGTCTGGACAGGAAAATCCTGGGCAGGTCCAGACCAAATATTGCCATCTTGTTTTTCCTCTAAATTTCAGCCATTTTTGTCTCCTTTTCAAAAGCACAATGCCACTCTGAAATGAGAGCAAACAGCATACAACTATGAAAAATGCTAAGATGCTGAAGAGAAATACCCAGCTATTTCTGCTTATTAATATGATGGGTGAATGAATCTAACATCAAGCCTTTGGAACTTCCTTCCATATGCCTAGGCAAAAGCAAATTGCTCAGGTGTCAGACATCTGGGGATAAGAAGTACACTATTAATCCTCTAAGAAAATAAATAACATAAAATAGCCCTTCTTGTGGCAGTAACATGAAGCAAAAAGTATACATAAATATATATGTTATATAGACATATACAAACACACACAGGATGAGAGAGCAATGATTTGCTATTACAGTAAAATGTGAGATGTCAAGAAAGAAAAGTTAATTAAACTTACAAACATCGCTTGGAAAGTAGAGATATATAGAGAAAACAGCGGCCACTTTTTTCCTTTTCTTTTTTTCTTTTTGRTTTCATGAAGGAAAAGATTAACAGAAGATAGAAACAAAATCTGCATGGTCTTTTCTGATCACTTATTCATAGTTAGGTTATGCCTGATGAGACCATAACACTTGGGCTGSTCATACACCACAGATTTGCAGTCTGAAAGGGGGAAAGAGAAAATGGTAATATTTCAGATGGGGAGTGTGAGTCAGACCAGGATTCCTCGGAACAAATGTGGACATCTATAGTGTGGACTGTCCAAGAGAAGCACTTCAAGAACACCTCTCAGTGTGACGTACACCCCTGAAACATGGTCCATGCCTCACCTAGAAAATGGATTTTTCTCCCTAGTGACAATAAAGAGGCCACTGATGGATATTTTATCTGCATCTAAATGACAGTTATCTACAGTTAGCTAGAATGCATATGAACCTCATGTGATTAAATGTGCCACTGCACATCATTTCAAGATGATCTTGAAACTACTCATGCTCTCTAAGACAGACTGTTGTGTGATTGCAGGTGTTTTCACATCCTAAATACCATCAAGGGTGTTACAGTGTCCTCATATAAATTATTTGTTCACTCTCTCCTGGATCTCTGTGTTCTAATCAGATCATTCAATCTCAGAAGGACTTTAGCAGAATTAGAGAAGGAAAGGTTCAGGGCAGTAAGGCTGAGGTGGGAAGAGAATGAAAAGATTTGGGCTATTTATTTCTAGTGAGAAAGAAATAAGAAGAGACATGAAGAAATATATAAAATAATGGTTTAGGTAGAGAAGACAGACTAGTCTCTAGCTAGTATAAGTCTTGAAATGAGAGCTGGTTAGTCAATACATGGAAGTGTGGGTTGCAGAAGTAAATCTTATGGTGACTCCTACCTCTTCCCCCCTTCTTTTCCAATTCCCTTTCCCTTCCTTCCTCCATTCCTTGGTTTTCTGCTGAAGATCAGACCATCCGCCCACACAGCTATCCAAGTTGACTACTAACACAAGAAAGTGGTCAAGAATTTGTTTGAAAGTGCATAGCCCTCCTGCTGCCGCAGCAACACAGGTATAGATCAACCTAACTCAGCATGAAATCCCATCACTGTTCCTCCAGAACCAAGGYAATATTATTAACCAATAAAAGATCCCAAGGCTGGTTGGCTCTCAAAAAAGAAAGGCTTGAAAGTATGTGTATCTTTTTGCGAGCATACTGTGAATAGCCAGAACTCAGTGAGACCAGAAATGGGAATATTGAAGAGATGAGGCAATGCTGCAGTCTCCTCGTGTTTCAGGTAAGGGAACACTCAAGCATCACTACAGTTTTGCAAGGCAAAGTGGTGAGCACCGAGGAAAGAAAACTCAGCATTCATATCAGTTTCTGTCTTCACAAGTTCCCAGAAAACAGAAACAAGCTTAACAGAAATGGAAACTGTTATCCTCTTTGCTGTGGAACAAAGAGGATAACAGATTCTCCTGATTCACATGAAACCATCACAGGTGCATTAACTGCAATGAACTGTGAGTTGCAATGAACTGCAAAGTTGAGGCTTTTGTTCTTTAGTTTGTTTTTTTCCCTACATAAATCAGGACTGGATCATGGAACACACTGCTGCAAGTCATTGCTGGAAGCAAGATTTTGGCTGGGTAAAGCAGAAGAGGAGAAAAGGAAGGAGTAACAAACCCTTCTGGAGTCTTATTTGTTTGATTTTTAAATATATTTTAGGAAATAATCAGCGTCTGTGGCTCAGGCCTTAAACACTGATAGTGTAGGAAGAAAAAGAATCTTCAAGGCAGTCTATATCTTAGCTATGTCCTGCAGGATTTTTGACAACTTTTACTGTAAAGCAGTTGATATTTTGGGCAGTGTCTGGCTGGACTGCATAGGCCATTGCATTGATTCAACATGGCATCTTCTGTACTCTTAGATGAGATAATGCTGCCAGCAAGACAAATAAAATTATTGTACAGAAGTACGTCTTCTTCAGATCAGCAGGATACTTTTCCATTTCCAAGAACAAGTTTAGTCAGCAAGCTGTTTTCATATTGAAGAATAGCATAATCTTACAGGACTGCCTGATATCTTGTAAATGACTTTAATCTTGCACTCAAATCATTAATATAAAATTTAAAAAATAACACAAAGGTTATTTGAAATTAAATATGAAATTGCAAATTAGGTAAAAGTCTTAAAAAGTCATTATGCATTCATTTGATGCTACAGGAAATATGCAGTTCAATTCATCTTTCACAGACAGAATTATGCTTCCCATCATTTCTGATTTCCTATGTTAGGAATCTTTACAAATTTGTTTTCTTCTCTTCACATTTTTTTTCTTCTCTTCACATTTTTTTTCTTATTAGTCTTTTAGATTTGCCCAAGTGGTTTTATTTTCCATCTTTATTTTTACCCACTTCACATATTTTCAAGAATTGTTGCCACAAAAACTATTTCTCCTTTTTAGGAGATAAGTTTTTTCTTAATATGTAACATCATATGTGAAGTAATTTTGTTCTTCTCAGGAAAGTCTAAGTAACCTCACATCTGAGAACCATTTCTTCTGTGAACAGCAGGACAAAAGATGCAAAGGAGAAAAAGAGGTTAAAATGATCCTGCTCAAAATACCTGAATTGCTCCACCTCACAGTGAGTTGCACTGATTTTAATRTCTCTCCACCTGGGAAGAAAATTGTGTGATAATTTAGTGTTACATCCCATATGCATTAACACAGATTTCCTGAACAGGAATACTCAGAGATTGCTGTCATAGACTCAAAAAGAGTAGAAACTGAAGAACTGGAATGGTGAACAGAATGGGAAAGAGAAGCAGAAGGCAACTCAGTATGGACAGTCAGACTAAATTATTATCCAATTCTCAAAAAGTCCATTAGCTTATCTTTCAAGGAGTAGTACAGAAATCTACTTAAAAATAAGCTGAACTTCTCAGAAGAGTAAAACCTAAATGATCTTCCTCAAAAYTATTCCAGTCCCTGGAGTAAGAAAAGACAAATTGTGGAAGATTTGAATATTTTTTTTTCCTAGGAATGAATTTCTAGCTATATAAGCTGAAAGCACCTGAAAGCTTTATTTCATTTGTATTCTAATGGCACAGGAGAAACCTAACTGGATGGATTGACCTAACTTTCACAAGTAGGCTTACCCAGGTTTCCCAGAGCAACCACTTAACACAGAAAAACGTGATTGAAAGAAATGCCTCACTGAGTGACACTTGAAGAGTTTTATTTCTGTCAAAATAGACCCTTCATCCTTTTCTTTGGAAGGGTACATAGCAACAATAAGCTGGGTATTAATGAATTATATTTTACCAAAGAAAGGCCTAACAAGAAGCAATACCCAGGAGGTGTAATCAGGCAACTTAAAATCAGAAATAAGGCATGCATTTTAACCAGGAAAGTAATTAACTACGAAAGTAATGATTACTGTGAAAGTTGATGATTCTCCCTCCTTTGATATACTGAAGTCAAAACAAAACGCCTTTTTGGCAAACATGTTTTATCCAAACATAAACGCTGCTGGGCTTTGTAAAGGGTATTGCATAAAATGCAATTGCCCGTGATATATGGGCCATCAGACCACATGAGCTAATAGTCCCTTGTGGCTTTCTATTTTATAAATCTATTAACTAGATTTTGGGATTTATAGAATAGAGAGCCAGAAGGATCAACAGTGATTGAGTTTGTACAGTCAGTTCCCATGGACTCAATCATGTTCTTTCTGGAATGGTTGGCCAAAAAAAAAAAAAAAAAGAAAAAGAAAAGAAAAAGAAAACAAAAACAACAACAGCAAAAGGCCTTTCTAAATAAGTGTGAGGAGGTTGAGAGGTGAGGAAAAAGCATCTGACAGCTGTTAAACCTACAAATATACAGGAATTGTTAGTGTTCAGACAATTTACACTCTTAATATCACTTGTCCTGTTGGAAACAGAGATCTCAGCCAAGACCTGTTGTGAAGAAACAAGAGCGAACTTTGACAAATATAAACACATTTTCCATTTCCTGTCTCAATTCTACCACAACTAAATAATCTGAAATTTGACATGTCTCATCTGGAAAATGTAACCTAATCAAAAAGAAATCTCAGATAAAGGAACAGCATAGTTGACTTGTCTGTTACTCTCACTGTAAATAGGTATTTTTAACATGTCCTAACATTTCCTTTAATGTCAACTCTCAGAACAGCTTTACCTATAAACTTCAATTCATCCACTGTGTTTAAAGTGCAGCAGATTTAAAGCAAAAGGCCACAGCCTTGGGCACCCATGGAAAAACTCTGACTGCAAATAGCCTTTAGTATAGATGCAGAGATCTGCCTCTGTAGGCAAGATCCAAACCCAAATGTTGCCTATGGGTTCCCCATGCTCACCCACATCCACTTCCAGCAATGCCAGCAATAGCAGCACAGAGACACTACTATCTCCTCTATCTTTCCACAGGCCACACTGTGTCCTGGACGCTTGTGGATGACCAAGACAGGGCGGCAATGGGCAGATTTCAACAGGGTTCACCATAGACCCAACCTGGAAACAGCAGAAATAAGGATAGATGAGAAGCTGTGCACACATGGGAGAGATCAGCCTCAGCTTGGTTCAAAGATGGGCAGCAAACTGAAGGAGACCTCTCACTGCAATGGTGGCCCAGCTCTGCTCCCTGCAGTTCTCAGTCTCACAGCYCTTGGGCTCCTGGTGCTGAGGGCAGCAGAACTAGTGAGACCTGGTTTCCTACAGATGTGTCTAGCATGTCTGCACCCTTCTGAAATCAAAAGCTCCTTACAGCCTCAACAAAACTACTCCTTTCCTGGTAGTATCTCTAATCTTTATCCCTGCTAATATCTCTCTGTGGTATGTTCTTTGCTACAAAGCACTTAGCTCCTGTCCCTTAAAGAAATAACATCATATTTTTTCCCAATCTCCCAGAATTTTGGACAATCTGTAAACTTGTAGTGTGGTGATATTGTATGCCTGGTATTGCCATTGTTACTAACAGGCCTCCAGCACTGTATTGAGTTTGCAAGGTCTCAGGTCTGAGATTTGTCAGGGTTGTTCTGACTATACCTTTTTCAGCCTGCCTGCATGTTTGTTTTACTTTGGTTTAGCTGTGACAGCAATTTCTCTAATTGACCAGGTGTCTATAGCTAATTTGTTTCATTTTTCTTTCCCTTTTTATGGTACAATCCTAGCTTTATATAAGTAGCAATAGCAAGCTGTTCTTCTGTGTGGAATGAGGTATTTATGACTAACACAACAATAGAGAGTAGAGGAATGGTAAGATATTGAAGTCCTTGATAAACAGAGACACAGGATGCTTGTAGAGGAGTGAGAGGAGTGCAGGTATRCAGTGATAAGAGATGGGGTACAGGCTGGCACAGGTCACTCCACAGCTATAAATCATCCATGGTATGTTAAAAGAAATGAAGACCTAGAGCTGGACATACTCGGGTTTAGGGGAAGCAAAGAAAACAAAGAAAGAGTATCTAACATASAGAAAGGGAACCATAAATTTAAATCTATAATAAATCTACATCTATAATAAATCTAAATATAGAGATGCAGAGCAGTGAAGAGCAAAGATGTAAAAGTATGTTAGGAAACATTTAAAAAATCACCTAAAGTTGACCCTAGAAGGAGAAAAGAGAAATTGTCAAGACAAACATTCCTATTCCTCCCACACAATGACTCTACATTGCAATGATTCACCATAGCATCCCCACATAAGCGCTACCAGAGAGATGCTACCAATCCTTGAAYCCAGAGAAGCAATGGGAGAGTGGATATAACATCAGGAAAAAGGATTGAAACTAAGAAGTTATATTTAGATCTGGACTAATAATGATTAGCTTCTTAAGATTTCAGTGATACTAACAATAAATTCTTGGTTATATTGGCATACAAGGTGTGCTTCCTGTTTGCCTATAAAAAAGAATTTCAGCATGACAACCTTACAACAGTGACCGCTGCCCTCCAGCCTCTCTTCTAGAACAAAAGAGATATTAGGAAACTGCATTCCCCATCCCACAGGGCCATCAAGGTTAAAGGACTGAGCTTAAGCACTAAGTAGATAAAGTTGCTTGACATGTCCTACTGCTCTAAAGAGCAAATTTAAGACTCACTAAATAAATTCAATCAATTATTTGAACATTATCCTCAGTAACAAGTGGCTTTTGCCTACAGATTAGGATTTGCAACTTCATACATTTTGCACCTACAGGCAAAATACTTTCACACATAGGCTCTTGACCAGCTAGGGCTGATAGATCATCTCTGTAAGAAGCAAAGCAATTTGTCATCTCARGTTTGTATCTCTGCTACTTGCTGTATTCCCAAGAGTCTAGCAGGATGGCTGACAACCTCAGGATGGGGATTATCACAGAATCACAGAGTATTCAAGGTTGGAAGGGACCTCTAGAGATCATCTAGTCCAACCTTMCTGCTCAAGCAGGCACACCTASAGCATGTGGCACAGGGTGGCATCCAGGCRGGTTTGGAAGACCTCCAGAGAAGGAGACTCCACAACCTCCCTGGGCAGCCTGTTCCACTGCTCTGTCACCCTMACAGTAAAGAAGTTSCTCCTCACCTGGAGACGGAACTTCCTGTGCTCCAGCTTATGGCCATTACCCCTYGTCCTATCGCTGGCCATCAATGAAAACAGCTTGTCCCCTTCTTCCCTGCATTCTCCCTTCCTGAACTTATACATGTTAATCATATCCCCTCTCAGCCTTCTCTTCCCCAGGCTAAACAGGCCCAGCTCACTCAGCCTCTCTTCATACAAGAGATGTTCCATTCCCTTAATCATCTTAGTTGCTCTTCTCTGGACCCTCTCTAGAAGTTCCACGTCCCTCTTGTACTGGGTAGCCCAGAACTACACACAGTACTCCAGGTGAGGCCTCACCAGAGCAGAGTAGAGGGGCAGAATCACCTCCCKTGACCTGCTGGCAACATCCTCCTGATGCAGGCCAGGATCCCATTTGCCTTATTATGGGGRGAGGGAAGTGCTACTTCTCTTTGCCCTGAAGCTCTTGGGGTTTCCACATAGTCAGTATAACACTAGAGAAAAATACAGAGTATGGGATGCTGCTTTYAGTGACTGCCTTGCTACAAATTCAAAAAGTCCATTTTAGGGTCTATAAGTTATTACATAAGTTAATATGTTCATATTAATTATTCATATATATTCATATATCAGCGTTATATGTACCTTCATGGGCAGAAGAAGAGACTTCCTTCTTCTATGTGTCAACCTCAAAACCTACTTCTGATCAGCTGGTAGAGCACTCACCTTTCTTTTTTAAAAAAAAAAAATGACATAAATTAAATAATGGCATTCTTGTTTTTCCAATGCCTCCTGCATTGGGTATTTTCTAAATTCTTTCTCTCCTGTGATAAACTGCTGCTATGCCACAAGTGAACTCAAACAACTCCTTTTTTGTAGATGAAGGAAAACAGCCTATCTCACAAAGTCCAGAAAGAGAATTACAATGCCACGTCTTTCTCCCAGATCTGAGCGAAAATAAAGCAAATTTCATATCTAATATTTGATTTTTCCCATGAAAACCTGAACTACCTAGACATGAACTGAAGTAGCAGAAACACAAATATCATTAGAGGAATCCCACTAAAAGAAGCAAGGTCACTTCATGCATCTTAGAGCCTGCAGAGAAAAGCACAAACCTGTCTGTACAGAAAACACTTTGCAGAGATCTATRTTAGAAATGTGCTTTTCCCCTTCTGATTGAACTGAAGGTGAGCAGCTTGCCAGAGGACTTCAGGAGATGTGCAAGGTGGGAAAGCGCCTCCTCACTGCTGCCTCTGCTTTGTGTAAAACTCTGGTTGCTCCCAGCTACTCCTTCCGACAGAAAACTATCTTCAACATACCTCCTTGCCTTGCAGCTAAAAAACAAGYCAACTTTTTCATGCATTTCAAAACCGAAGTTTAATTCATCTGTTGCAGAGCATTATATGGAGTATATATATACACTATACCCCTGGCTGGTAAAGATGCCAAAGTGATTCTTCCAGGCCTGCAGGTTATTAAGACAACCCCACTGCAAAAACCTTTGGCCATCAGTAAATAAATCACTAAATCTCAATCAAGAGTTAAAAAGTCATTTTAGGGAACCAACTGATCTCAGAAACCTCCTATTTATGTTGCAGCGCAGGTGAATGGGGAGCAACAGTAAAACCATCTTCAGCAGAAAAATCTCAAAGCAGTGCACAGATATTGCTGGATGAAATCCCACAGTGTGCTAATAAGATAGATGCTATCCACCTCTAATGGCAGACTGGAAAATAGCACACRGCAGTTATATATCTTGCTGAGCTCTCAAAATAAGCTAGCAGAGGAGTGCAGAACTGAACCAAGAGCTTTCAGCCTCCTCCTCCTCCAGTCACTGCCACCGTTGGGATGATGAAGGATGAAAGTTTCAGAGTTACACTGCAGCCACAAAGATGAAAGCCTGATAGTTGTCCTGCTAGTGCGAACACACAGGCATGTATATGATGGATGCAGAGCCCTAGGGATGTCCATCRGGACTATTCACTTGGAATAACTTAGATGATGCAAAAAGGCTCACAACATTGATCCATCAACTGTGCAAATCACTTATGCTGACCTGTGACATTCCTCTTGCAAGAGAAATACCAGAGCAGTTCCCTCTCTGGTGTTTCGCAAAAAATAAATTCACAAAACAGATACTCTTCTGTTTTAAACAAATAACTTTTAATAATCATTTTTCAATATTCTAAAATAACATTTTAACTCAAAAATCATTGTATTTTTCACAAATTCAAGATATTGACAAAATATATCATTCATTTAAGATGGAAAGGTTAGTAGATAAAATGGCTTGTGACTTGCACTACTGTGCATTCAAAACTGTGTATGTCTAAATACAAACAGAATTATTTGCTCAAGCAAATAGAAAAACATAAATTACAAGGAACATTAGATTTCTGTGTGCCACCGTACAGTCACATAAAAATGAGAAATTGTATTTTAATGCTTTCTAGACAGCTTATGGACTACACTGCCTCCACCCTTCACTTCAGGAGAAATATGCAGCTTAAAAGAGTTTAGGGCTGGGAAAGCTCATTCACGTGCTCAGTGATTCCCTACAAAATATAGCCTACTAAGAGAGTCACGATGATTTGGGGCAGATGGAGCTGACTTTTGAAGACTCTCCATTTAGTACCCTGTCATACATCAACTGTATCATACAAATATCTGCTTCTATATATCTCCCTGATTTAAATGAAAAATGTTCAAGAAGCATGTCTTTTCTCCCAATTCAGGAATTTTTTTTCTTTTTTTTTTCCTGCTGCTGGTGCTTCTAAATTATGTTCTGGGACCTTATTCAATAGTATACAGCTTTTTTTTCTGAGGTGGGAAATATTTCAGGGATAAAAATGTGAAGGCTGGTGTTTATGTCCACATTCTTTATAGCAGCAATAATGTGTTCTCCTGGATGTTGAAAAGCACCAAAGCACCATGGTGCACTTAATGCAGCAAACTGGARTGGTCAAGAACAGTCCTAAGGTCCAGGCTGATGATTCAAGATGAATTGTGAAAAATAACAGAGCAGAGAGAAAACCTGTCAAAGAATAAAAATGATAAGTACATTCAAAATAAAGCATAGCATTTTGTTCTCTTATCTAAATAAAAGCCAACATATAAAAGGTAGTCAACATATAAAAATGCTAAATACAAGATAGCATGCTTGACAAAATGATGCATAGTCTTTACTTACTAGTGGTAACTAAACCACTAAAGGTGCTGAGACATGCTGGACCAGCCTGCTTTAAATGCCTATATCTTACAAGCTGCAATAAGACTTAAGAGTGCTGGGTGACTCCCACAGCAATCATTGCCTCTTTCAGTAGTTGCCTGGGCTTATGCAGACATATACGATCAAACTTCCTTTATGAAACTTCCTTTGAGCTGACTTGGAAACACTAGAGCCAGATTTTGTCACCCCACTTACACAAGTAGTCACRCTAGGAAAAGTTTTCCTCTACATGAATTTTGGAAGACAGAATCGGGGGAAAAAAAATCTTGTGATACTGTGACACTTCCCCATCTGGGTCAAAACTATGGAGGAGCAGTGCCTGAGAATGAAAAAAGAGAATTGGTAATTTTATCAGTTTTTCCAGGGAACAGACTGAGTTTGGGTAAAATTCTAAGTTTGCTTCAAAGTTGACTCTGGACACTATTGAATCCATGGTCCCCATCCCTCCATACTGACCAGATCTAAAACTACTCAACTCAAACAGGGAGCTCAACTGAGGGAAACACTTTCATATTTAAGTAGGTGACTAATGCTTGTAAGTCTGCAAATGATTTTTTTGTTGTTATTTTGAAACATCTCTAATAGATCTTCACTAACCACTTGATGCTGTTCAGKTGGCAGCACAGAGACAAGGTTTTTCTTTCTTTTCTTTTTTAGTTAAAGCTCTTTCCATTTAGATCACTCATTTCCCATTCTCAAGGAAACAGCAAAGTTCTTACAATAACTGCTGAGCCTCTTGCATGAGAAAGCAGCAGATCATTCACAAGCATGCAAGCTCAGGAGATGTGCTGTATGCTGTATGTGCACCTGCAAGATGGGAGAGAGGAAGGACTCATCTCCATGGAGGCCTGCAGCAGGACCATTGCTTTTTCCTATCCTACCTGCTCTCCCTTCCATACAGAAGAGCAACTGCAACCTCATCTTTTCTCTACCCGCCAAACTGGAGTTTGGCTTTGCCATTCATGGGGTAGAGGGAGCTAAATCTCTAATCTCTTACTCAGGGGTGGATCTCTTACTCAGCAGGGTGGATCTGAGGACAGAGGAAACAGGAGCTTCTAAGAGTATAGGCTGTGTAGTCTAAGACTGAGTGAATTTGATTCAAAATAAAGGCAAGTTTCCATACAACATTGCGTCACCCATGTGTAGTTATTCCAACTTATAAACTCAACTACTGCTTTGAGAACTGTATAAGTCTGTGTGAACTGTAGAAAGGAGCATGACATCAGTGCRACTGCCTTTTGGAAATACTGTCAGATAATCCTGCCTAAAACACATCCTTATTTTAGCTACAATGATACTTAAAGCAAACACACATGGCTTTCTCCAGAAAAAAACTCTTCCTAGCAGAGCTTCCCACAACACCGTAAGAACAGTAAGGTGTCAGCTGTCTCATGCAATTTGGGAAGAAAGCCTGGCCAAATTAACATTAAAAGAAGCTTTAGAATAATCCTTAACACTTTCTTACTATAAAATTAATTAGTATCAAGTATGACCAAACAATTTATAAAACAATTAAACCTTTAGTTTCTTTGCCTGCATTTGTCAATACAGGACCTAATTATTGACAGTTTTGATTCGGTGGTGTGCACATTGAACCATTAAAAATTACAAATTAAAAAATACATAAGAAAACCATGATATAGCAGTGACTTTGATTAGTGTTCTTCAGGTTATAATTGTTTTTTAAAGTTGTCCACAGAAGTTTTGCAGATCTCTTTGCAGGAGCATTTCTTACCTTTTCAATCCAATAGAAAGAAATTTGCAGGCCTCTAAACCTCACTACTGATATTTCCAGTAATTATTCTTAATTAGATGTCAGTCGAGCAAGCAAATAATAAAAAATAAGTAAAAATAAATTTTAAAAAAAAAAGACAGAAGGAATAATGCTTCCTGGAAGATGTTCCTCTGATTCTAGGAATACTTTGCATATGGTCCTTCCTAAAAAAGTGAATTGGATGTACTGCAAACGTTTACATAAATGTGATGTACCACTGGGTCTTATGAAGATGAATTYGTTTAACAAATAAACTTACTTATTTAGTATGGAAGTGGAAAAAAAAAAGAAAGAAAAAGGAAAAAAGGTCCAGGGTTAAAAGTTTCTAATGAACAAATGCAGAARGCAAGCACAAGGAATTTTAAAACAAAGACTGAAAGAAATAATAGAGTATGAAATTCTTAACAGAAATCAAAGGCCTTATATGCGTGATGGGTCAGTAAAATGTTAACAACAAAAGTGCTGAAGTGCATGAGACCTGCAGAGCTCTGCTGACATGACAGCCAGACAACAGAAAAGCCTATCAGGGATGGCAGGAAAGCCTGTCAAAAAATGGAAGGTGAGATTTTGGGTGCTTTCCCCTACAACAAAGGAAAGGGGAAGTCATGTGGAAGCATGTCCCTTCCCTAACATTTGAAAAGAAAGAGCCAACTCACTAAAGAACTGATATATTTGCAAARTACCTGCTAAGGGGCCARACTCACAGAATCACAGAATCACATAATATTCAAGGTTGGAAGGGACCTCTACAGATCATCTAGTCCAACCTTCCCGCTCAAGCAGGCACACCTACAGCATGTGGCACAGGGTGGCATCCAGGCGGGTTTTGAAGACCTCCAGAGTAGGAGTCTGACGAACCTCATAGCCTTCTATGATGGGGTGACAGGCTGGCTGGACGAGGGGAGAGCCGTGGATGTAGTCTACCTTGACTTCA
>NW_020454672.1:214833-299671 GCF_003342845.1 Nothoprocta perdicaria | reverse complement strand
CATCCACAGCTCTCCCCTCGTCCAGCCAGCCTGTCATCCCTTCATAGAAGGCTATGAGGTTCGTCAGACATGACTTCCCCTTGGTGAATCCATGCTGACTGCTCCTCAACATCTTCTTCTCCTTCATATGCCTGGAGATTCTCTCTAGGATGAACCGCTCCATCACCTTTCCAGGGACGGAGGTGAGGCTGACCGGCCTGTAATTGCCCAGCTCCTCCCTCTTGTCCTTTTTGAAGACTGGAGTGACGTTGGCTCTCCTCCGGCACCTCCCCTGCTCTCCAAGACCTCTCAAAGATGATGGAGAGGGGCTGAGCAATAACCTTGGCCAATTCCCTCAGCACTCTTGGGTGCATCCCATCTGGGCCCATAGATTTTTGAGTGGCCAGTTTGCCTAAGTGATCCCTAACCCAATCCTTCTCAACCCGTGGAAGGTCTTCCTCTAGTCCATTTATATCACTTCTACTGGAGCCCTGCAGTTCATGGGGGGTCGCCTTAGCAGTAAAGACAGAGGCAAAGAAGGCATTTAGTAACTCTGCCTTCTCGGCATCCTCCATCACCAAGGCCCCTTCCCCATTCAGCAGTGCACTAACATTTTCCCTCGTCTCCTCTTGCTGTTGACATACTTACAGAAACCCTTCCTGTTGTCCCTGACTTGCCTCACCAACTCTAATTCCACCYGGGCTTTGGCCTTCCTCGTTTCGCATCTTCAATCTCTGACAATGTGCCTGTATTCCTCCCACGTGGCCTGTCCCTTCTTCCACAAGCTGTACACTCTTTTTTTCTCGTTCACTTTGCCCAGCAATTCCTTACCCATCCATACAGGTCTCCTGCCCCGCTTACTCGACTTCTTTTTTGTGGGGATACACCTATCCTGAGCTTGGAGGAAGTGGCGCTTGAATATCAGCCAGCTCTCCTGGACCCCCTTTCCTTCTAGGACCCTGGCCCAGGGGACTGCTCCAAGGAGCTCCCTGAAGAGGTCTAAGTCAGCCCTCTTGAAGTCCAGGGTAGCTATCCTACTTCTCGCCCCACTTCCTCCGCGCAAGATCGTGAATTCCAACATCTCGTGGTCACTGCAACCCAGACTGCCCCCAAACCTCACATTTCCCACTAGACCATCTCTGTTTGCTAGTATCAGGTCTAGCAGCGCTCCTCCCCTTGTTGGCTCCTCAACCACCTGTGTCAAGAAGTTATCTGCAATGTTCTGCAGGAACCTCCTGGACTGTCTGTTCCYGGCTATGTGGTTTTCCCAGCAGATATCAGGGTGGTTGAAGTCCCCCAGGAGGACCAGGGCCTGTGATCGGGAGGCTTCCCACAGCTGCCCGTAGAAGGCTTCGTCCACTTCCTCGTCCTGGTCRGGAGGCCTGTAGTAAACTCCCACCACCGTGTCGCCCCTGTTGGCTTGAACTCGCCTGAAGATACTGGAAGAACCACCTTGTGAGGATGACCATAGCCCAGTCTCATAGACCTTTCCAAAGGGTATAAAGGACGGAGTCTAGCAGTGATGAGTTGAGGAGGGATAGGGAACACTAGACCAACTCCTCTGGCTGGACTGTGATGTGAACATCCCTTCACTCCCCTTAACCTGGGACACTGGGCTAAGGTGACTCCTCGTGAGGTTGAACTTTCAGGGTGTAGAAACACTAGCATACACTTTTCACTCCTTGCAAGGTTGAGAATCCCCTGAATACTCTGGGTGTAGTAAYGCCATAACAACCTGTTTTTATTATTTAATTTTATTTCAGCTTCTTATTTTTATTACTTTTTTTTTTCTTGGAATGAGCAATGTACTCCATTCCAGTTCCTGCTTACTAATTGATCAGCTGAATCCTATAACAAACATGCCAATTAATGTTGGATGTTATTATTGAAAAGATCTTGTGCTGGTGAATAAAAAGAATCAACTAACTCAAGCCCCTCTATATTATTTTCCTGTCTCCCTTTAATGGCAGATTACACAACAATGCGTCTTGCCTGGACACTGAGAAATACAAGGAAACGGTTAAATGAGGTTTGTTGTACAAACAGTTATGAGATAAGCTCATATTCATAGCGACTGTTGATGCCACTGCTTTACAGGGGACAAGAGAAAGAGATACTATGGAGCACATATTAGTCAGTCAGAGGGACCGAAGCAAAAATGTGTCTTAACAGTCTGCTTTGACATAGAAAAAAAAAAAAAAAAGATTAAAACTTGCAAGATAGAGACAGAAAGCCAAAAAGGCAAGGCTTGAGATTGGTTGTTTTTGAAGACTGCAATTGCAGATATTGCCCCAGAGAGCACGTCAAAATCTTCTGGCACATGTGTGCATTGCTAGTTGGAGCTCTAGAAAGTTCAGATAAACAATTTAGCTTAAATGTGGAGCAACAGCAAAGAACAGTACAGAGTTGAATGGAGTGAAAAAAAAGGATATAGCAATAAATTATTCATGAGAATAAAGTATCTTTCAAGTGAATCATTGTTGAACTGGTAACTGTGATAAACAGAACCAACAGATATTTAAAATAAATTATTCTTCATAGGTTATAAATAAGAGTAGGGAAATTTTCCTGAGAAAAGGTATATCACTAAAATATAGTGGGAACACTGAAGTTGTCTTTTAGAAAGGCAATGAGAGACTACTCTGAGTCTCAGCTTCCTATTCATATTAAGAAAAATATTTAAGCTGCATTCACTGAACACAATTACAGATGCTTTCAAAGATCTTGAAATATTTAAGTACTTAATCTTTGCACCATCTCTGTTAAATAGATGTTTCTTTGCAGCCCCTTTTTACGTAGGAGAAACATCTTTGAAAATCTCAATTTATAAAAGTGGTTTTGTTTCTTTCATGTGGTGGCTGGAAGCTGCATAACATCCTGCAGAGATGACTTTGCAGGTGCAGCTTTGTAGATGCGCACACAAATGAGAGGTTTTCAGCTCTTTGATTATTGCTGCCGGTCAGGCCAATATTCACTACTGGCTTCAAAGCACAGATGCAATTAAGTAAAGGGACAAAACCATATCTGCAAATTTCCAGTCCAGCCAGAGGCTCCTTCAAAGTTCATCCAGGAGAAAAGGGGCCCTGCTTGTGACTGCACATCATGAGCAGTTGGCTGTGCTGAGAGCAGAATTTGCAGGTTCTTGGCACTTCACCTGCAGCTCAATCTATTGATGGATGCTGCTTTTCTGAGCCAGATTTCCAAGGCAGGGTGAAAGAAGGGAAGGCAGCAGATTTATTTAAAACTTGGTATTTTGGCACAGAAAATGTATAGAAAAAAATTGTAAGATTTACAGCAAGAGTACAAAATTCACCCATAACTTTAGACCAAAGAATAACTATATGATTTAACACTAGACTGGGAAGTTTGGTAAAAAAGAATATGAAAATAATACATCTAGATGGATGAAMTTCAGCATTCTTAGTTCTTCATGGATGATCTGAAAGACAAGTCACCTGGACTTTAACTAAATTTTTAGAAGTTTTGAAATGAAAATGGACTGGCAAGCAGCAAAAAGGGGAACAAAAGGAGAAAATGGGCCAACTTCTGCTCCCAAAATACATGCACACAAATCTGCTCGGCCTTTCTGGGCATTCTTCTTGAGCACTGGAAGCAGAAGATAAAAATGGGGCAATATTTGATGAAGCTTATTTCCAGTAAAACAATAAAATAGAGCCACTAACAAGACTAGATAGGGTAGGACTACTGGGTATTGTAGAAATGTGTCTTACTGCTGAAAAAAATACTAGTAAAAGTCCAGTGTGGTGCAGTCCTCACACGACAGACATTAGGAATAGTTACTGACTTGTGGACTGGATAGGCTCACCAAATCTTTGAAACTTAGGATAAAACTTAGTCAACTGGAGAAACCACTGTGGCCACTGGTCTCCCCCAGGGCACAGTACTGGGCCCAGTGCTGTTCAACATGTTCATCATGGACTTAGACAAGGGCACAGAGTGCACCCTGAGCAAGTTTGCAGATGATACCAAGCTGGGTGGAGTRGCCRACACTCTGGAGGGCTGTGCTGCCATCCAGAGGGATCTGGACAGGCTGGAGAGATGGGCAGAGAGGAACCTCATGAGGTTCAACAAGGACAAGTGCAGGGTCCTGMACCTGGRGAGGAATAACCCCAGRCAYCAGKACAGATTAGGGGTYGACCTGATGGAAAGCAGCTTCACGGAGAGGGATCTGGGAGTCCTGGTTGACACCAAGTTAACCATGAGTCAGCAGTGTGCCCTCGTGGCCAAGAAGGCCAATGGGATCCTGGCTGCATCAGGAGGAGTGTTGCCAGCAGGTCAMSGGAGGTGATTCTGACCCTCTACTCAGCTCYGGTGAGGCCTCACCTGGAGTACTGGGTGCAGTTCTGGGCTCCCAAGTTCAAGAGGGATGTGCAGCTTCTAGAGAGGGTCCGCTGGACAGCGACAAAGATGATTAAGGGACTGGAACATCTCTCATATGAGGAGAAACTGAGTGAGTTGGGCCTGTTTTCTCTGAAGAAGAGAAGGCTGAGAGGGGATCTGATTAACGTGTAGAAGTTCGGGGAATGTAGAGAGGAAGGGGACAAGCTCTTCTCAGTGGTGGCCAGTGATAGGACAAGGGGAAATGGATGTAAGTTGAAACAGAGGAAGTTCCTTCTGGAGGAAGAACTTCTTTACTGTGAGGGTGACAGAGCAGTRGAACAGGCTGCCCAGGGAGGTTGTGGAGTCTCCTTCTCTGGAGGTCTTCCAAACCCGCCTGGATGCCACCCTGTGCTACATGCTCTAGGTGTGCCTGCTTGAGCAGGAAGGTTGGACTAGATGATCTCTAGAAGTCCCTTGCAACCTTAAACATTCTGTGATTCTGTGTAAACCAGGAAAAAATATTAATAATAATAATAGTCATAAAGCACTGCACAGTGATATAGATACATAATGCACATACATACAAAAAYTGTAAGCCTGCAGGTATTTGATAATAGTGAAAATCCAAGAGAGGAAACGTTTGCTGCAGTTGATAGCAGGGTAACAGTTACAGGGGAAAAGATTAAAACAAGCCTGGCTTAATGTGTCCTTCACAAAAGGGATCCTCCACAAGGAAATTTAGAAAAAAAGAGCTCAATAAAATGAATGAAAGCATAGGATAAGTTTKTGCTGGAATACTGTTCCAACAGCTCCATTAGGAGGTTTTAAAGAACTGCTTACTTTGCTTATAAAATTCTTTTGACAAAGAGAATTTTTAGTCGAAGCAAATTATTAGACCCTCACTATCTGTATCCCACTCAAACACCTGACTGGTCCTCCAGTGCCATAGTTCCTTGGCATTGTGAGGGACTAATATCATCACATCAGAATTCTTACCTAGTTGCCCCAGAAGTGGGTTTTTTGGTTCATTTTATACTGACATAATTAGAGCAAGCAATACACTAACTCTTTTGYATTTCTCCAAAGCAGAAAGTAGCTGTAACACATGTTAACCAGTTGACTAAACTGCTTTTATAACTATTTTGCTTTGTTAGTRTTTTTGTGTGGCCAGGGCATAGCTCAGAGGGAAGGGAATGGAAGCGGGCCTCCTTGCTACTTATGTAAATGACAACCCAAGGCACAGGGCAATGCTGCTCCTAGGATCTGTTTGTAGCAACACTGGGTGCCTGTGGAGGGCTCAGTGCTATTCACAGCATGGGAATCTCTGCTTGAAGGGATTTATGACCCTTTCTCCGCTAACAGTCCTTGGGCTAGATTTTCAAAGGCAAGTGATATGGCTGGTGGGGTTCACCAAAGCATAGACAAACTCTAGGAATTCAACTTTCACCAAAAGTTAGTGTGTAGAAAAATGTTTTAGATCCTCAAAGGTGCTCTCCTGCTGATACAACTGTCTAAGTTTTGCCAGTCTGCACTGAGGGCCAGATTAGATGGCTATGAGAGAACATATGAAACAACATATAATCATAATTTCACATATAGTAACAACATCTAGATTATATAAATATATAAGATGTCTAAGCATCAGTCTACAAACCCACTTGAGTTCAGCTGAAATCTGGGAACATAAATATTTTTGATCATCCAGCTTAAAACTCCTATTTCAGGTCAAAGTTCTTTGCCATAACAAAAAATGGTAGAACAGAGTGACTGAAGATATACTTCTTAAATCAAATCTGTTCTTGATTGTTTCTCAAACGTGTGTAAATATTAGGTGGGTTAAGACCTGATCAAGCCTCTGTCTTGTCTCAGGATCCTTCCCAGAATCCAGCCTGAACTAGGTTGAGCAGTCACACTGTCAATGTTTCCAGATGCTCTAAGAGTGGTGAGATGTTTTCTAGCCAATTTAGTAGTGAATAGCTGCTCAAGGGAGCACATTTCAAACAGTGGTGACACTTTTAGAGAAGTTGTAAAATTGAAAAGATGATGCATTTCTTAGGCCTAGAGTGAATTTTATAAGGAATTCAGGTCAGTGCCTCATCCATGTTCTTGAAGGTCTTCCAGTAATTTTAATCTGGGCTTTTTATCCTTGTGGACATCATCTTCTAAAAGGGCAAACTCATAGTTTTATGCCAAGTTTAGAACTTGACTGGGTATCTTCTTTTCTGTCAGCTCCTTCTAGAATGGGTTGCCATAGGCAGGTGATCTTCCCTGTGATAAAACCTTCAGCATTCATGAAAGACTGAATCAGCAAAAATAGAGCACCATCCCAGACAGAAAAGGCACTGCTAGAAATCTTTGTCACTAAATATGTACTTGGTTAACCTGATTACAACTTTTGAAAACTGTTGACTCGGTATATGTCCCATTTTAACAGGCACAGGGCCAAAGCCACATGCTCTGACAGGACTGAGATGCCACATGACGTGGTACTATAGGGCAAATCTGTTCAATGCAATTTGAAAACTGGCACCATCAGGCATCATCAACTGGCAGACAGCTCTGTCTCAGGACAGATAAAATAGGAAGTGTTCAAAAGACATCATAGCTCAGCTGATGCACCTTGTTATGGAATACRGAGAAAAAACAGGTAAATGAAGGTGTCATTGCATGGCAGTTATAAGAATTGCTGACATTTTAAATAGTGCATAAAACTTAGTTGTTTTTAGAAGAATTAAATTAAATGAAATCTTCCCACATATGAATTTTACCAGTTTTAAGACTTCTTGAGAAGATGCTGGCTGTGGTATAGGTATCTTTTTTGTTGTTTCAGTTTGCTGTGAAGGCCCTGAATGGCATGGGGAGAATACAAGCACAATATGCTACTGAARGACATTCAAAGAGTGAAAGCAGAGTCACTTTGCTACTTGTATAGCTTTGACTTATTATGTACAGAGGGATGCATTCAGAATTGTGAATATAATGCTAATAGGCACACTAAAGATAGGGGACAGATGAAGGGAAGAAAAAGTGAACACAGGAAGGAAAATTCAATAGCAGGGCAAAAATATAGTAAGTGGTTTGAAAAGAGCTTTGCATCTCTCCATGGGGCATGCATATGTGGATGGAATGTCTACAGTCAGAAAGTGTTTCTATCTAATTAAAACATTTTCAGATTTTCCATGTCCTCTAAATGACCAAAAAATGTCAAGATCTCCTCTATTCGAAGCATTCAGTGGCACATGCACACACAAAAGGAAAAGAAGTTAGCAAAGACCTAATGCTAAAAGATATTCAATATTTGCTGAAAGGAATTCAGTGTATAACACAGGATTGGGTCATATCAAAACAGACTGATATCAATGCTGACTGCAATGTCATCTATGAAGACTAATTCTGTAATCAGTGAAGTTGGTCTACATTTGTATCACTGTAAGTGGTCAACAGAATTCATTGCACTATTTCCAGCTCAAGCCATAGAATGACAGTTTCAAAGATACTTGTTTACACCAAAAATAAATAATCATAGCCTTGATACGCACAGAAAGGCAGAGGTAAAAAATGATTGCAATACCTAGACTGACATGAAGAAGTGACTTAGAGACTACTCACATCAACCCTAAAACAGATGAGCCATCCTACCCTATCTATATCACGCGGTGACTCCAAAACCACCTTTTCAGGATCTTTTCTCAACCTCTCGCCACAGCATAGACTATCACAGATTCTACTTAGATTTCTCCAGAAAGTAATCTCCTTGCAGTTGCAAAAAAAGAAAAACACTGTGAAATGTATGAAATGTAAGGACAAAAAGTTCCTTATAGTCTCAAAGGAGCTGACAGAGACTTAACCAGCCAACTTCCACAACTGTACCTGTGGTAGGTAAGTATTATCGTCTCTACATGTTTCCATGACTCACCAGTCTGAAGACATATGGCAGAGTCGAGAGTGACACATAATGAGAGGCACAAGCAGGAATTCACAAACTAACTGCCACCATCCACTTCTGTACGAGAGGGGGAAAGTCATGACTGTGACTGACTCCATCTACTCAGTACGGATTATGAAAATTATAGCACTGACTCCAAGAAGTCTCGTAAGTAAAATGTTCAACTTCTGCAGTTGCAAGCAACCTTTTTTTTTTTTTTTTTTTTTTGTAATGCCTTTTGATCAGGACAGAAAAAAAAAAAAGCTCTGACTTACACAAGCAAGCAAAGCAGAAATCCACATGAAAAGCTCTTGTAAAACTCATGTCCAGCTAAGCCATATTTAAGCCATATTTGCCTCAGAGGGTTGGATGCAAGGATTTGTAGCAGAAATTACAAAAGGGTATAAAATGGAAAAAACCTTGTTTACATCCTTGTCTGTCCTATTGTTTTGGGGGGCAACCTGCACCTTTGTCACAACCTTTTTTATTTAAATCTTCCAGAAATCCAGCAGCCCAATAAGACTAGAAACTGCAGTGGAGTCCCAGAAGTCTTTCCAGGAGGTAGACAGTGTTTGCAGGAGGGACTTTCTCTGACCCTGAGATGGAAAAGACTGAGTGATTTACACCCTAAAACATCTTATTTCTTCCCATAGATGATAAAAGGCTGTTAGATGACTAGCTCAGGGGGAATTCAATGTCAACCTCGAAATTCTGGAAAGATGAATCTTACCCCGCCATCATGATTTGAAAATCCATCAGTCTCCAGTAAAACTGATAACATGGTAAGAAGATTCTCTCTTCCTCCGCTATCCTTCATTATTTCACTCAATCCAAAGATAATTAGACCACTTGCAAGTATGTTTGCATTTATATATGTGTGATATCTAGATATAGATATCTGTATATCTATATAGATATAGACACACACATAGATATCTATATAGATATAGATATATAGATATAGATACACATAGTTACTCTTCACTCTCCATCTTTACTACAGGAAATTCTGCTCCTTTCAAATAAGAACAGAAAAAAATCTGGAAAAAAAAAGTCTTAATAGAGATGATGTGTACAAACATTCTCATGACAACTTTTCATTTATGCGTTTCCTTTACATTTGTTTGACTTTCCTCTTCAAAGCTTTAACCTTTCTATATTTATCATTTTCACTTTCTGTGATTTTTTCCTCAATGGGCTGGTTTTGAATTCCATTCCTTCAGACCATCTCCTTTACCTTTTTGGCCTGCCTTGACCTATTTATTTTTCTTGGGACAAAAATTTCTTCCAGTACCTTTCATCAAGATGCTGACAGTCCTATCTCTCCGAGTCCTATTCCTAACTTTTACAGCTATCTAGAAGAAATCAGGTCAAGCTTAGTCATCCCAAATCTATCATCTAGCATCTACACYGCTTAATCACTCTTCTAAGTGGTGTCAGTGAGCTGTATGCCTCTGTGCCACTTAATGTTTGTATGAAACATGTTTTATAGAACGATGTATAGAATATTCCATGAACGGATCAGAGAGAAAGTGACCTTCATTAAGCCAAAGAGATATTGAATAGCCAGTCAACTACAGGAGATGACACTGTGATCTAACATAGTAAGACCACTCATTTCAGCTAAATGAGTCTTCGCTCTGCCAGTCTCCAGACTACCTTAAATAAGTGTGAGGGGAAAAGTAGTACATAGATTTTGAGACTAAAGACTAAACCTTTTCAAGACTCTCTGAGAGACTTCCTAAAGGAAATCACCTCTGGTTAAGCTAATGTGTTCTGCCAGGAATAGGCTCTCTTTGATGGATGTAACCTGAAACATAAGACATGTAAGGATAAAAGAATTCCTTAGAAGATATGCATCAGGAAAGCATTTAGAGTAAGTCTGCAAGAGAAAGGGAGGCAGAGACCTTTCTGATTTAACTTTTGTGTAAGAAGAGCAAGTTCTTCAATTATGCTTGTAGAAATATTTATTTCTATGTAGTCCATTTGGTCATAAATAGTTACTGATTTTATTTGCATTTTATCTGAGGGCATGCTTCCCTAGGAATGTAACCTGAGGCACTGGTAAATCTTAAGTGCTGCCGGAAAGGAACAAGTGTCTTGAAATGACATGGTAAGGAGGAAAGCACTCTGTCATGTAGAAGGATAGTGCGATGCACACCTAAACCAGGAGACTTCTACAAATGTTCTGTAAGAGTGTCCTAATAATCTCTTTTCACCACAGACCTCTTCCAGCTTCATGTATTCCTGTCTGCAGATTCTTCCCAATGTCCCATGACTTTCTAGCAATGTCTGTATGTCTAGCAATGTCTGCACCTGGAAATAGTGATGATGTGACTCCCTGAAAAGTTCAGAAGATCATTCTTTTCACTGTGATAACTTTTTCCACTGTTGAGAATCTGACTCTCTTCTTTCACTGGATAATTCCTCTGCAGAGAGTAATGACATCCCTTCACAAAGACAAAATACCACATCTAGTGGCAAGTAATGGTATGAGGAACTATCTAACGTGTGCACGCTTCATGCTTATCTATAGAAATTTAGCCCGAGCAGTAATTCAGCTAGGGAACTGGCAAAGATATAGATGTACCTACATACAGATAATGTCCAGAAAATGTCAGTCTTAGACTTCAGAAAGGATTTAGAAGAAATAAAGAATCYGTGGCTGTACCCTGCTAACAGCCTCTGTGTATGTGTGAGCACAGATACCTCATGGACCACTATTTTCTGACATAGAGAATAGAAGCCTTGAAACAGTTCAATGAAAAAAGTCCAGTGAAGACTCTTCCACCTCATTTGCACTTTGGAGAAAACACACATATGTTCAAGACCTTGAGTAATTCAAAATCCAAAGGTAATCAAACCTTCGGTGTTGATAGCAACATGATTATCGTGACAGAATATTGATTTTGCAATATATAAATTCCATTAGTGAAAAAGCCATTGTTTTTTCTTAAGAAAAAAAATAAGCCTTGGCAGTTATTAAGCTTGCATTAATAGAAATAGAAATGGATTCAGCATTAAGAGAGGAGTATACTTTCCTCAGGTACAGTAAATGTTAACTCAGAAGTTTAATGAGCCAGTGCAATGATTTGCTGAATTCAAGAAAGGCATGTGGTATCCAGCTGGCCAAGAGTGATTTTGACTCTCTGCCACCACAAATGCAGAATTTAATGTCATTTAATGTTTGTGGAACTGGACCAAAACATGAATAAAAAAATCATGCCAATCTAGTGCAAAATAGTTGCTTGGTTTCAGGTTTTTTTACTTGTTTTTCACATCTTGCAGCTGACAATCAGACAACTTTCCCAATGACAAAGTTTGGCCTTATATCCTGCCSGTTCTGGTCCTGACTGAATGACCGCTGAGACGGTGAATTGCTGATCTAATTTCTGACTTTCTTCTATAAATGAACTGTAATAGGGATTTGGTAATTGGGAGTAGACGTTCATTTACCTCAAGAGAGAAGGAAAATTTGCCTGGCACTACAAATAATATCATTTGATTAAATGAATAAAAGCACTGCAGAAGAAACTTTCAGAATAGTTAATATATCAGGACCACCAAGTCATAAAAGAGGCCTGCTTTTTGCTTTTGAGTTTTGTTTTTTACAGGGTTCTAATTTGTGAAAATAATAGAAATAAAAAGGATACAAAGTTCACAATGGAACATATTCAGTCTGTTCATATTTAGAATATGAAATAATTGAAAATTGTACCTTTTTTGTTGGTCTTAATGTATTGCCATATGAGAGAATTGGTCCATAATTTGGCCCCTTCATGAGTCAAATGTCCCTATTAATTTGCATAACTATGACTTTCAGTTTCTCCTCTTCATTTCCATGGAACTGAAAAAGAAAGGAATATCAGCTTCCCCACTGGGTGATACATAGCCTCCAAGAATATGTCTTTCATACGTCTTTTCTCCATTTACCAAATTCATAACAACGTAGAGATGAAAACAACTTTGTGTTTCAGCGTAATTACTAGAAATATGCTCTAACATTGTTTACTGTTAAAATATTGAGACTTAGTAAAAGGATGCACTTACCAGGAGCTTAAGTTTGTAGATGGAGAAATGCCTTTGATCCCTGTTACATGCWCCAGGTGGATCAGGATGCCTAATCTTTTGGGCATCCAGGGACATCACATGCAACGGAAGCTGTCAGTGAAGACTGGGAGATGGTTCCATGTCTGGTTGCTTTCTCTGTGAGAATGTCTTGAAAATGAAGAGATTTCTTTTGCCTTTTTATCACCATCTTGCAAAAAGCACAGATGCAACTATTGGCAGGATTTCTCTTTGAGAGTATTATGAAGTTAATAAGAGTGAATCTTGGAGGTGTTTTGTTTCTGGCTTCCTGTCTTTTAGGCTTACATAAATCCTAATATAATCAACTCTCAGAAGCAGACAACGGGAAAAAAAGAAAGCAGTAACACCTCTTGTTTTATCAGTTTTCTGTTCTGCTYATTTATATACACCCCCTATACTTCTTCACTAGGAATCAACCAATTAAAGATAGTTGCTTAAAAACAGAGATGCTTAAGTGACATATATCCTTTGAATATGATTTTTTTTGATGTTTTGAACAACTATTCACACAGAAAGATCTCTCCTTTATTATTCCATAGGTCTGTGTTGACCACCAAATAAAATATCTTGAGTACAGATTAACTGTGGAAAGAGAAATCTGAGACAAAAAGAAATCATATAAATATGATTTATAAATAGATAAATATTACTGCATCTACAGAACTCTCCCCTTGTTGGCTGTTCAGTTAGCACCATCACGGTTAGGATTACGCTACCAAATCCACTACCTTTCCTTTGAAAATACTTACCTGCTGCCCTCACCAGCATGATGTCCACATTCTTGCACAAGCATCTATGCCCACTTCATTTCTTTTCCATTTTAATGTTGTCCTTCTCTCACCTGGAAAGTTTGTGTATTCAAGTGATGCACAACTAAACTGCAGAAAGTTACGCATTTGGTGATAGGTATCTGCTTCAAGCTTGGTTTAGGATCTTGACAGATTCAGAATCAGAGCAATTCAAAGAGAAAAGGGTTCTATAGTCATATAGCTACTTTTGAAAATTTAAGAAGTTTGTTCTTCCAGAAAATTCTTCAATGTCTTTGGTGTATAGCCAGTACAACAAAGTGGTGAAATACGAATATTTATAAATCATCGCTACGTCAAAAAAATTATAAACAAGCATAAGTTAGACATTTCTGCATTTTATTTTGCTTGGAAAAAAAAGATGTAGGGTAGCTGACCGAACTTAATTAGTCTAAAGTCTAAAGGACTGAAAATTGAAATTTCAGAATGTAGGCAGAATGGCAAATACACTGTGGGAAGCATAAGGGCTCCTGCACATTTATAGACCCTTTGACCTGCAATCACGCCTAATGAAAGCGCCGTTGACACAATTCACCCACCAACCATGCATCGAAAGGTTGCCATGCGCCGCTACACGCTTTCCATGACAGGTAAATTGCTTTTCTCATCCTTTCCCCACAGCTTTCCTGTCATAATGGGGCTTGTGCAAGAATTTCAGTTTTCGTGAAGGTTTGCAGGCAAGTAAAGAGCAATAAATTAAAACTGTCAAGAGCAGAACCAGTCATAAGTGYAAGCAGCTGCTCGCAGCATCAACCTCAAGACCTTTCTGGGTCCTTATAGTGCTTCCAGACATTCCGGCTGAACAGAATCAACAACTGCAAGGAATAAAACCAAACTGAAGCAAAAAGCATGAAATAATATGGAGAAATAAATAAAGACATATAAAAACTGAAAAGAAAGGAAAATCATGAAGAGGAATGAAAGTCAAAAGGAGCAGGGCAGGAATATCAAACAGAAGACTGCAAAACAGTAAGTGACTSACTTTGGGAAGCACGACCCAAAGAACACAGCAATGTGCTATGCAATTAGGATAAAGTGTTACAAGTGTTTTACAGTGCCCAGGAACTTGAGCTGACTGTATGCACAACAGCATCTGCAACAAAAGACTTGCAGCCACATCCCAGAGCCATGTGCTTATTGCCACAATGAGCATGTCTCCTATTAAAAGCAAAAGAAATTGAAAATATATAAACATATGCAATATCATAACTACGAATTGAAATTGCTGCTACCTGCTATACCACTTGGAGCCTACGAAAGGCAAAAAAAATCCTAATATTTTTGAACTGCAGATGAATTTCATACAGTCACACTATTTTTGTCATATTTGTTATTTAAATTGAATAAAAAAGGCATGTTTTCTGGCAATTCCCTCAGCCCCAAAAAAGACTTGTCTCATCTTGTTCTCTCAACAGTCCCTGCCCCACTTACATCCTTACACTTTAGACCAAAACAATAACATTATTACTGCTGCTATTTAAAATGTCCACAACCGCTATTTAAAATGTCCACATCGAAGCACACTGAACCTAAAAAGGGATGCATGTACATAGAGGATTTTTTTATAACAAACAATATTTCTGCAAGATGCTTAATAGCACTTCCTTCCTTCATATATTATGTAGCTAAGCCTTTCTGCTCTGTTTGCTATGCAACCATGCAYATTGGCGGTTTCATTAGGGGATGAAAATAAATAAGTATTTACACCATCCATTGTGTTGTGGTGAGAAAACACGAGGCAAAACAATATATGGTAAAGCAAATCTCAAGAGAACCAGTTGTTCTTTACAAGTGTCCTGAGCCTTTCCCTTATTACTATGAGACCAACTAAGCAGAATTTTGCAGTTTCCACACTTGGAGCTTCATGGACTTGTGCAGAGAAATTCAGACCTTCTGTTTGGCTATATTTCTTCTGATAGACACAAAGAAAGCTGGCCATAAAGATATGTGAAAGCAGGAAAACATATATGCCATGCATGACTAAAATTACCTCATGACCTGCAATTCTGTGCAGTCTTACATAATATTGTCCCAAAAATCACTGAGGGGCCAGAGAATATGTTCTAGCACCATCAAATTAGAATTGCTTGTTCTAATGTGACCTTGCAATTCATGCTTTACACAAACAACATCCATTTGGTGGCTTCAATGCAATAAAAAGCTAATGAAATCGATTTTTTTTCAGTATAAATCTCTATATTCGTGCTTACTTTTGTCAGCTAAGAGCTTTTGTGAATTCTAAAACATACTTTTAAGAGTCCCAAAGGGTAACTAACTAATGCCCCTAACTCTAAATATACCAGCACATCCAGAAGGAGCTACATGGCGGTTGGTATTTGTTTAATATCTGATCAAAAGACAAACAAAAATTGGCTAACAAGAGTTCCCTTACCACCCTGTTGCTAGGCTTACCCCATTGCACAGGCAAAATCACACTGCCATTATATCATCCTAGGATTCAGCTGGCAAAAGTCACCAAAAGCCCTTTAGGGAGCAATTTGAGCCTATCCAAAGGATTGGTAACTTCTCGTCTCACTCCAATTAAATGTCTGCTGCTTAGGAACTCCTGTACTTTGACTCGGCGAATGGCTGCACCACCCTGGTTACTTTGCTCATTACAGTGCCGGACACCAGGAAGCAAGGAAAATCAACTTCTTATTGTTTCGGTTCATAGAAAATATTCTAAAAATAAGCCAAAAGAGCATTTAAGCAACATTCATTTTTCCTCTTCTGCATAACTAGGATTGACCAAGGAAAACGTTCCTGATTTTTGCGTAAGATGTGCAGTACACTGCAAAATGCATAAGCAGGAAGGTGTTTTATGGAGAAATAAGACACA
The DNA here is from genome assembly GCF_003342845.1 of Nothoprocta perdicaria. NCBI lineage: Eukaryota > Metazoa > Chordata > Aves > Tinamiformes > Tinamidae > Nothoprocta > Nothoprocta perdicaria. The sequence goes on along the minus strand of NW_020454672.1, from coordinate 283,692 downwards.
CATTTTTCTCACCACAGATAATTCTCCACTAGATGATATCACTGCAACCACGCTGAAATAATTTGAAACATGCCAGTGAGCAGAAGCAAAAAAACTGGCCAGTGCTTTGGGTGATGTATTTACTTCGGTTCTGAAGCAAGGTGAAAAGAGCAATCTTTCTCCTCAAGTCTTAAACAGAAACTTCATTACGCTCACCTAGCTGAAATGTAACTTAGGTTGATGGTGCCACCTGGTGACAAGTTGCACCCACTGTTCCCAAACCTTGTCAAGCAAGGAGAAACACATAGGCTATAAATCTTCCCCTGGAGAGTAACCCCCTGAACACGTAAAAAGTGCATTAGCTCCAATAATTACTCACCCTAAAGAGCACAAGGGGTTGTACACACAGGATGAGAAAGAAGGAAAGAGAGAAAAACAATCAATAGCAAAGCAAATATTTATCAGCAGGCTTCATTTTAGGAAATACCCTGCAGTTTGAATTATTAGGTTGTGAAAGGATGTCTTTAATATTTCATGAAGGGAAAAGGGAGAAAAAATGACAGTGATTTACGTGAATCTTCAGGCAGGGGAGTGGGGGGTCTAGCTCAAAAACTTGTTGTTCTCTGCAGCTGTGTGGGAGACCACAGCACCACTCCACAGGATTTCCCTATCCCTGTGACTATTGTCCCTAAATGAAAATAAGCATTTGGATGACATGATTTAGTGTCTTCTCTTTGTTCCTTTGCTGTCAGTAATAACTTGCAAGAGAAAATAATTTCAAAGCCATAAATTGCCATATAGGCCTCTCAGTGGTGCAACACAACTATGAAAATGTAAGTGGGGGGTCTCCATGTGGGAGGTTGACTCTTGACTCATTTCCCCTCCGATAAATGAGGATTTATACTACATATATAACCTATTTGTGGTGGAACCAGCACCTGGACCAAAGATGATAGTAAGTGGGACCGCGAAGAGACAGGCTTTGGAGAGAAGAGCTGGAAATTTTGCTCCAAAAATTGACCAAGATTTGAGTTATGGATGAGAGCAATGATTTCTATGCAGCTCTATTCATAGGCAACATGTAAATTCCTACCAATCACTGCACAGCCACGATCTTTATTCTACAGTGATAAAACATACAGATGAAATCAGTCACTTAGAAGTCTCAGAGCAACCTCACGTCTACTTAAAATGGCAAAGCTACACTGTTGCAGCAGCATTTTGTAAGGAAACAAGAAAACACTGGACAACTTTAACTGTATTAATGATATTTGTGTTCTTGAATAGAGAAAACCTGTATTTCTCATTCATCCACAAGGCACTTTGCAGAGTGGGATTTCCCTTCCATGGACTTCCATTAAGAACCCCTTTAATTTAACGATATAGGAACATTTCAGCTGAATTATGGACATTCTTCTTTCAGTAACCTCTTCCACATAATTTAGTCACATGCTCCATGTGCAAATTATGCAAGTATCCATATGCTTAATTTGTATGAGTATTTAACTAAACTGGCATAATAAATATGTCTAGTTATATACTTTCAGTAAGTGTGCAGCTGTCTGGAAGGAGGTGCAAAATTCTGGATGATCATGAAATCCAAACCGCAGCTGTCATTAATCAAGGCTTTGCCCTTGAATGTTCATCACTGTGATACCACTCTGACAAAGTGGACTCTCACTGCCTTTCCAAATGGGACAATTTTGCTTCTTTAAAATATTTCAGATTTTCTAATGGCACTGCTACATTAAAGAAAGGAAGAAAGCCTTTCTTGTTTGCTCTTAACAAAGCAAAAAACATAGCACAAATAATCAAAATATTATAAAACACTAAACTTATCTATCAAATGCAGCATATTTTAATGTATTTTTGCAGAGTATGTAGAAAAACCTTATTGAAAGTATTTGTGCTTAATGGAAATGATTAATGCTTCTTGGATCAGTGAATTGCATATAATGCAATCAAGAAATATTTGATTGTTAGGTAGAACAAAGATTATTAAAATAGGAAGGAAAAGRAAACATAAAGAGTGCTGTAGTCAAGACAAGTTCCATCTGTAAAGCTATGCCATTCATTTCATCCTTTGATCTGAAAAGAGTGGTGACTGTCAGAATTAATCATTGACACTGAAGGAAAGGTTTGAAGGTTTCTGTCAGATCAGTGAAAAGAACCAGAACCATTCACAGACCTCTTGCTAATGATGTGTCCAATACTCATATTGAGACTTTGTGCTCAATATTGAAACTTTGTGCTTAGTTAGAATGTGAACCATTTTCCTTCTCACCAGAGTCCACTTRTTTTAAAAGGTGAATTATATCTTGCCAAATATTTTTTTATAGTAGTAATATATGAGCCTTACTTCATATGCATTGACTTGATGCTAACTACGAATTCTTCAGACAAGCAAACACTACAAGGCTACTGCTCCCTGGTTCATTACTTAGGCTGGATGAAATGTATACATATTTCAGCTGAATATACAGCTGAGCAGGATCAATGGGGCCAACCTTAAGCATTCTATGATTCTATGATTCTATGAACTTGCAAGATTAGAAGAGGTGTCTAAAGGTGTATTCTGACAATGCTCATACACTATACACAGTAACATCTCTCTCAACACCTCCAAATGCTCTGCAACAAATACAGTACTCAGACTCTGAACTCAGTGAGTAGACAAACAAAGTACTGTAGAAAATGAACGTGCTTGGGGACCATCTTTTAGCTCTGAGGCTGAGCTCATGCTTTAAAGCTCTCTTAACCTCCAGAAMACAGCAGCAACATCCACAGATATACAAGGAATGGTTTCTGGGCTAGGAGCTGTTTGGGAAAATGGTAGTTGAATATACCAAAAACCCTATGAGAATTCATTCAAACAATTTTATATGTGTAGATGATTGAGTCCCTCTGCCTAGGAACAAGGAGGATTAAACTCAGTGAATTAAACTCAGTTTAAATCATTAACAGATATATACAAATAAATCTCAGCTGTAAGTAAATTTTCAGAGAAATTTTATGGGATGACAAGAGTGTACACAGAGCTTCTTAGCTATCCTGCTGCTTGCCACACGGCTTGCCTGGCAGTAACTTTGTCATGCAGTCATAYTCCAAGAGTGCTACTGAGACAGGGCTTTTTCTCTGCATTTCTGAATCACCTGCACTGTCTTAGCCCTTGTATTTACGGCTTGTACACGAGACCTGTGCCCTTCTATTGGATACAGTTTTATTAGAARATCATTCAGTTCAGAGTGAACGGAGATTCCCCGTCACTTTCTGTTTCACCATCCCCACCCAAGGCTCTGAATCCACTCAGGTGCCACAGATGGCCTGTAAGGACATAACCCACAACTCGCACCCAAACATGCAAAGTTTTTGTTACACCATGAAAACTTTAAACACTGTAATTTTACCACAGAATTATTCTAAACCTGTTGTTTAGTGAAGGATTCCCCCAAACCTTGCTCAATGCTTGYCAAATACTTATCTGGCTTGGGAAGAAGCAAAACAGTTTGTGACACTGCTCTAGTATTCCAGTAACAAACAATAAGTATTAGACCTCTGATGGACAACTACCATGTCTCTCTCATCCAGTAAATTTCAAGGCAGGCAATGAAAAGGAATCAGAATACTCTCCAAGGCTCTTTCGAAGCAAAAGGAAGTAGCTTGGCATAGCAACTACCTCAAATTACAATGTTTTCCTGGTCATCATTGGTTGGCTATTTCTGTACTCCTGCTTTTTCAAACAGATGATGAGGACTGGCACTGAGGAAACTAGAGGAAGCTGACAATTTAGATGAATGGCAATCCTAAAAAATGCATTATGCAAGTCTGAGGAGAAAATTTCTATGCAGGAACATCCATATTTCCTATATTTTGGCAAATCTTCCACGATGATGCGTTTGCTTCCATGATGACAAAAATCCTGTTTCAAAGGAAGGAAGGCAGAAATGCTCACATCRAACTTACCTGATTGCAAAGTTTTGTAAAATGTGAATTCTGATAGAGCAAAAAAAAAATCTTGCAGTTCTTGTGTTTATCCTTAAAAGCAGCACTGGATGAGAGTATTTTGCCACAGGCTTGCTCACATACTGTGTGTCCCTATGACACAACTCATTACAAATTATTTACCAGTTTATTTGTACTTGTAATCCCCTTTGAAAATGTGCTTATTTCATTGAGATTTGAGTACAGGTGTCCTAATGTTATTGTGCCTCCATCACTAATCCATTACTTATCACTTACACCACTTAGCAAAAGTTCARTAGTGGCCCTTCTAGTTAGGGCTACTAATAGTTTACTCTGATACTACTACTACTACTAGGGCTACTAATAGTTTATACTGCTTTAGGACTGTCTAGGTTTAAGCCAGTTCACCACTTAAGTGCTTCATGTGCCATAAAATCATAATACCTCATCACAACAGCACTGTTACTGTATCATGCCTCACAAGCCCATCTCTCCAGAGATGTCTCCTYGCTGCCCAAAAGTCATTAAAAAATCTACAGTCAAGAACATCAATATATTTCTCAGCAGAAGGCCTGGTTCACTTCTTGGACGCCTAGATAGATAGAGGAAAGCAAATCTGTGAGACAACAGAATACAACAAAGGAAGTTCAGCAATCCTCTGGATGCATGGCCTTATTGTAGAGACCCTGACTACAGTTTAATTTAACATACACCAGGGAAGTCTGAATTCTGGAGGATAATACTGAGAGCATCCCCAMTGGCACTGGGGTCATTCATGGACCAAAGCACAATGTGTAAAGGATGAGCTGATTCCCTCAGAAAGGCACAAATTCCCCCCACCTCAACTACACATGCCCAAGGTGGGAATGTGGTGAAGTGAGGAAGACAATTGATTGAAAATCTCATGTTTAAAATTTTCTAACTGGTTCTATTGATTTTCTCTTTCAAATAAAAAAAAATTAAAAAAAATAAAAAAAAAAATAAAAAGAGGAAGAAACAATCTTGAAAGAAAAGGTCACAGATGGCATTATATAAACCAGAAATGCACTCTAACAAGAAATTCATGCTTGGCAGTGAGTCCCAAGCCAAGAAGTATTAAATGATAAATAACATAGTAAAGCTAGACAGAAATGCTTGTCTTCTACCTTCCCCAGAGTTTTGAGAAAGACTTTACCTCACTGAAGTACTAGATTTCTTATTCAAAGTTTACAATCCCATTTCTAGGTTACTCTAACAATCTTTAGGGTCCCAGGCAAGTAGTCAATGAAAGAAATTTCATTTGGATGCAATAGCAATGGGAATTATGTTGTCACCAATTCCAGACAATTCCAGGTATCTCACTTAATCTCTAGGAATCACTGTGACGCTTTCAAGAGATCTGGTCCTTTTCACTGATATGCAWTTACTGCGCCACGCGTCCACACATAAGATGTATTTTCTTGGGTTGGTGCTTCCTGCATCGCCAGCTCAGATTCATTTTACAAAGCATACTGAAAATTGTGGTTAAAAAATACTAAAAAATAATTGCACGGCTATCTATAATGTCTCAGTTCAAGATAGTTCTTCACTCTTTGTCATCGCCTTTAAAGAATAATGAAGATATTTGAGAGACAATGCCAACTTTACACAAAAAGATATTTGTTAAAGCAGGTATAACTGCACTATTTGTTTTTCCTACTCTCATACATTTGCCAAAGTTGTTATGTTTTGCTTTAGTTCTTAGCCAGTTTAGTCAAAATGTCATAATTCAGACAGACTTACTAAGGCAGATCAGATCCCCTGCTTTGTGAGACATTAACTTCCTCCCTTGCCTATAAAGAGTTAGAACTATCAGTGTTCACAAGTAACTGAGATAACAGCATCTGTTGCAGAATATTAATAAAATACCAWTTTTTAATTTTGCATTTCCTTCAAAATATTGATACTATTTACCACATTATACTTTGTGAAGACATTTTACTCTATCATAATCACCAGATTTCATTTTATGAACAAGGACTGCCACTAATAAGACTGCCAGTAAAAGATTGCATAGATGGCAGTTCCACTGAGAGATACACACATATATTTCCAAACTGGTAGATAAACAATTACCAGCAATTAACAGATTTGCAAAAATAACAATTTATCATCAATAAGCTCATTAACAATAGCTCATCCTCCCCTCCWATTTTCACATGTTCCTGTTTCTCTTCACTATTCTCTATTTTTTGTCCTGTTATTGTTATCTATGGATCTCCCGCCTACCACGAGGAAGATAAGAAGCYTTGACAAGAACAGGGACGTGACTGGATCTAAATTCTCTCCAAAGAAAGAATTTGGACAAGGCCTTCCATTATAACTTGAGCCTGGTAGTCCTAAAACTAGGAGGATGATCTCACGGTATGACGTAAGTTTTTGTTTCCTGTGTTAAACTCACTGTTCAGTCACAAGTGTCCTGTGTGGTTTTGGTCCATCACAAAAGCCTTTGTTCATCCCAGCTGGAGGCTAAAATGAATATATGGGAAGTGCTGGAGGAATCATGGAGAGCTGGGAAAAATCCCTAACMACAGCTGGGTTCCTTCAGGAGGTTTAAGTGCTATTTAAATATAGACAGTCAGTGTCTCACTCTTACCTTTTAGCCTTCAGGTTAAACAGAAGCTTTTAAGAAAGTATAACTCTCTCAAGGTCTATCTCCCTGTTAGAAATGTAGGTAGCAGCTCATGAAATACAACATTGATCTCATATAATCATCTCATTTAGGAAGCTTTAGGCATCCTGTGTTATGAGGAAAAATTAACAGTATGAAAGGAGCTTTGTAATTCCCCAGCTGATAAGAATCTATATAGAAAAGCAGCTGAAGCTGCTGTTAATAAACATCTTGCTATAATGATAAGATAAGCAATTAGGCTTTCTAATCTCAATAAATTACTGTGCAGAAAATATAATAAAATCTAACTATATAAATATATATATTCCTATGCTAATCTGGCCTTTTTATAATACTATCTGTTGCAAAATTCAATGAATACAAATTAGTTATGTGATGTGTGGGGTTGTTTAAGATTAAGTAGAGCACCTACATTTCTGCAATTATTTTAACCTTTGGAATATCTGTTCTAATTATTCGAAGAGAGTAAAAGAAAATCAAGTCAGCATTATAGYTTTGTGTCGTCACTCTCACATGAATTTGGTAAATGGTCAAAAAGGCCAGGTACAATTCTAAAAAAACCCCAAAACAAGCAATGCTTTGCACATTCATAATGCCTCTCATCCAAGGCCTGTAGTGCTTTTGATAAATATTAATTAACTCCTATACTGCTCTTTTGAAGTAGGCAAGGGATATATTTAAGTAACACTTCATTTGCTACCAAAATGCGTTCCCCCTTTCCGTTCTTGAGTGGGATGCTGCAGCTGTTTAACAACATGCATGAATATTAAACAGAATTTTAGAGAAGAAGTAAGGAATACTTAATCCAAAAGAAATCCCAGAGGGTTTTACATAGGTAGAAAGCAATTACTTAAAGCAACGGCCCCCAAACTCTGTGGGTGACTCTGTTCTCCTTCAGCCACCTCCACTTAAAATTTAATTTTGCTGTGACTATTAGTATTTGAGTACTTTGCAGGCAGCCTGTGCCCTCTGAGTCACAGAGAGAGGAATACTGATGTAAAATTTGGGCCAGAATTTGTAGAATTTTGTTTTTATACTGAGAAAATGAGCTAGAAGGACCAAAGTGATCACAACAGAGCAGGATCTTGGCTAAAAGGAATAATGAATGTCAGACTGGAGTTTAGAAGATTTGGTTTTAAAAATGTCGGTTATTCCTTCCTCCCACCCAAACCCTCTCTTTCTGATTACATCTTATTTTCAATACATCCCAACCAGTGTGTACCACAGTACTCAAGATCAATGCTCATCATCTAGCTGGGTTTCTTGTCCATTGCTCTCTGGAACTCCATCACAGGAGGATAGCTATGAGAGAGGCAAAAGAATTAGGCTTTCCAGTCCTAATACTTGGCGAAGTATAAGAATACTTGCGAATATTTGCAAAGGAAAAATTCCAGAGCTATCCCTGTAAGCAGGTTCTTTAGATATATTTTGGGTACTTTACATATGATTTCTATCAGMTTTTTCTAAACTTTATCTGAGGGATATAACCACTTACCTCACTGTGAGAGGCTCAGTAACAGATTTGGTTAGCTACATCAAATCTACGTCAGCACTTAGGATTTCAGTATCAGGATTATAGTGTTATAATAGCTTAATTTGTACATACTTATTAATCAGAAATAATTCTGTCAGGCAATCAAAACATTCAACTTAATTAAAAAAAAGTCACTGTTTTTCCTTCCAATTAACAAATGAGGTCACTAGATGGCCCTTTTAGAGTCATCAAGTTGGGCTTCTTTGGCCTAACTTCCCTTGCATGTCTTACTGCAAAGCTACAAATTCTTACTATGGCCATCACAAGATTAATCTGTTCACATTGGCATAAAAATACCTCCAGTCAAAGCCTGAAATATGCAAACATAGAAACCTTTCCTGAATCAGGTCTCCAGTAATCACAATATGTGGCAGCAGAGCAGGACCTGCACTTGGAGCAACAGTAGAAGGGCTTTCTTTTGACATACATTAATCAATCCATTCCCCTAAAAAGCCCTTCATATTTATAAAAGTCACATGCCTTTTGTTGAACAATTAAATCTATTTCAAACCCAGCTCTGCATTTAAATGTATTTTAAGGCTACAAAACTATAGCCTTAAAAAGTGTAGGCATCTGGATTAGGTTTTGGCTGGTGCTTTACAGCATCAGAACCTTGTAGTTTGATTCATTTCTAGGGAGCATATGTACGGTGATCTTAAATTAGCTTGTTATTTTCTATGGTAGCAAATTCTACATATTGAACATTTTTGTCTTACTAATTCATCAGTGAATTTTTACTTGACTTTATTGATATTTGATCTTCTGTATGTTCTCTGTCTTCTTGGAATTACTGATCCCAGCAATATGAAGATGATGCTATTTTGATAGTCAATGAATTAGTATGAACAGATGTTGAACAAGAGTTGTTGCACTCCTGCTTGTTTTAGCATCATGGCTCATGGAAGAATTTTTCTTAGCAAGTCCAAAGATAGTTTTTAACTATTGGAAGAGAATAGAAAATCTTGAATTAGAATTGAAATCACTGGGAAATCCCAGATATTCCCAGGATAAACTTCATGAAGTAAAAGAAAAGAATACCTGCCAGGCCCCTTATATCACATATTGTCTCCGACCTCACAAAAACCGAGTAGTTTTTAAACAGAAAACACCATGTTCATTATGAGCAAAATGGTGTGATGTGAAATAAAGCTAATGGATACATATATTTGAAACCAGTGTTACCACAAGATGTCACTCTAAACTTTATTTAGAGAAAGGTTTTGACTAAGTTTAAAGTTAGCAAATTACTTTCTAAGTACATTTATTTCCTTCAGAATTGAATTTCCAAGACTTACTAAGTACAATTAATTGCCTTTAAGGAGAACAATTCAAAAAGCATGAGAAATACATCCCATCTCTCCAAAATGCACTGGTAAATCCTCCAGGGATCCAGGACAAATRAAAAACAAACCAAGTCTCTCCAGGTTAGATGTCCACAGCCCTCCCCAAAAGAACATGTTTGTGAAAGGAATGAGGTGAACACCCTATTTCTGTGGCTATGCTGTACTTCTCCGTCTATGTGCCATCTGTTTTTATCAGGCCACGAAATTACAGAAAGAAAATGTCTGAGGAGAGGTTGGGTATCAAATGACTGATTAGGAGAATAAAATGACCAGTCCTTTGCTTTTAGATAGAAGTGAAAAATGAAATCACTGTTTTCTATTATGCTTCAACACTGGAGATTCAACTCTGGAGATTCAAACTAACTCAAGGAAAAGCAAGGTTTATAAGAAAACAACCAGGACACAGGGCAAGTCTAGGACTATTGCTCTGTCTCACTGTTTGCCAGCAAGTGACTTTTCTCCTTCTAATATAAACACAAATATGTATGTATGTATGTATGTATGTATGTATATAAAATAACAGAATTCCACCACTAGCTGATCCTCCAGGTGGGAGAAGGCAACATGGGGAGACCTGATTCATGGTCACTGCCTGCACGCCAGAGAGATAGCAGGGCTGGCAGAGCTCATGCAGCAAAGCAGCAGCAGAGGTGGGAACCGAAAGCAAGTGAGATCCGAGCAGGCCGTGACACCCGCTCCGGCACTGTCTGCTCTGACACTATTAGCAAGAGCACATCAAAAATGATGGTGATCCCAACCCTGAACCTCCAAGAAATACACTCCAAATCGTCACTTCTTTTGCAAAACAGGCTAATTCAAATGCAGGGAGTGCAAAAATCAGATCCATGCACATATCAGAGTGACGGAGCCCCAAAGCAGTTGCCAACAATGGACAACTTCATGACCGAAAATCACAAGCTGGCAATGAACAGCCAAGTCACAGGGTTTCTTGTCAAGACTTATTTTAATACCCAACAACTCTACAAAGTACRGAAGCAGACATGAGCAAACTACAGTATAAGTTTGAAATAAATACATTTGTAGTTACTTTTTTTCAGTGTCCCATCCTGACTGACTACACATAAATCATAGGGTGTTATCACTAAACTCTGTTGCATGAAGCACCTCTCTGRCTCTAGCTATGAGGTTAAAATAAAAGACAGTCTTACAATTCCAGAACAGCTAGAGGTTGGGCCGGGCAACAAATTTGGCTCATTTCTAACATCTTTGAAAATCATAAGCTATAGGAATCTCCAAGACTAACATATTGCTGKGATTTTAATATTACCATGCAGCTTCTTAAAAAGTTACAGTCACTAACAAAAATCGCATTATAGTTTAGCCTACAATGACTCTACAGACCAAAACGTTAGAGAGGGAGCATAGGTCTGGTATTTTRGAGACAAAAATAAACACCAGGATTACTGATGGAACAGCTTGGTCCAGATTATTTTCTTCCATTTTATTAGTAGACATTCAAACTACATTAGCAGGATATACATCCAGTCTTTYCCTACTTAATGCAAAAATTCATCTATCTCATTGTCCATTTTTGTTTCCTTAGCTTGAAAAAAGGAGAATGAATCATTCGAAATAAAACCAGATTATCTCAACGTGTCTCAATAATTTGTCTCCCGCTCTTATTACAAACCAGTAAGAAAGGGCTATCTCCGGTTAATGCAGAGAGAAAGAAAAGCTTCACACTGGGAGAGAAGCCATACAGCAACAGCTGCTGCAACTGCATTTTATTAATTACAATCACACATTCAATCCATATGGCCATGACATACTTTACAAAAGAAAACATTACAAGAACAAAAGCAGATTTTATTCCTTGTTGAATATTGAAACCTAAAGTTCAACACTTACCATGTAGCTCATATTAAAAATTGTTCAAATGGTTTAATTCCAAAGCATACTTTTTGTGTTTAAAATGAGGGAAAAAAAGTCTACAAAGCCTCCAAATTCTGAGACGTAAATGATATCATTCATTGGTTAAAAGGCAGAAAAACATCAGCAGAGGGTTGCATTAGGATTACAAGCGATTATGTATTACCTAGGTTGTAGCAGTCCTGTAATCGGTTTCGTCTTGTACTGAGAATCAAAACACAGACCAGGGTCTCGAGTCACAATTTTTCAGGGTCCTTCGGTATTCATATACAGACTTTTAGTTCAATTTGTTAAGGAAAAGGCCAACAGCAGGATGAGATTCTAATCAAAATCCACACATTTTTAGAGGTATCTAGTAAATAGCAAGCTTTTTGTATTTAAAATCTTCCAAGTAAAAACATATGTGGGGTACTTGCACCAAGACAGAAAATATCCAGACGGTTTAAACTTCTGTGGCACCTTCTCTTGGTGCTGCTCACATCTCCAGGCTGGCTGGAAAGGACACAGAGCTATGTTCTGACTGTCTTTGCTCCTTATAGAGGCATCGCTGCAACACCCAGTAAGACCCGATGGCAAACGCGGCATTTCTGATATTTTTTTCAGAAGTACAGAAATATTTCAGTTGCTCCTCTGCAAGCACAACTCCAAAACTGTGAACAACGTTTCAGACCTCAGGAAAATTATCTTCTGGGGATATCTGTAGCCTGCATTCCCTATGGGATGTCTCTTTTGTCCTGTCCCTGCACGGCCACCTCTGCCAATTGTCACCTACTTTGAACCCCGTGCCCAATATCAATGCAACTTGACAGAAATGAGGAAGTCTTAGTTCCTGGAAAGCTAATGTTGAAGTAGAAGAGGAAGAAAAGGGATAACACAAATTAATGTGTTCATCAACCATCCACAGCACCTACCACCCCAGCTTGCGTTCAGGRCGTATGTACCTGCCCACCCACAGATATTGTGAGGAGAGATAAAAGAGCAGAAGATAACAGAAGATACCACAGGGGAGATTTCACATGGCAGTAGGAACAAATATGGTGGTGGGACACAAACCCATAGGAAACCCTCTACATAGGAACCAACCATAGGAAACTTTACATCTGCTATTTGTGGAACAAAGCACTCATGCTGTCCGTCTGTCTGATCCCAGACTTCCACCGAAGAAATGCAAGGGTTATTTTCCTCAGCTGGCTGCAATTCAACTCGCAGCTCATAAAAAAATAAGATCACAYGACTTCAAATCATCCCGAAGATCTAGCACTGCTACCTTTAGCTTTTTTGAGAGAAAGCACAAATTTGCTTACTAAGAGAATTGGAGTCAAAGAATAAAAGCAGCTGCAGCTGTCTTCAGGCAAAACAAAAGCTGCCCTTGAATTTAAATTTCAGTTCAGCTGTAATTTATGCTGCAACAAAGAAAGATGCCAGTTTAGGAAAGTAGGACTCTGTGAAGAGTAATAACAGGCTTCCCCATTGTCACAGATGTCATTTGAGAGCTCCTCAAATGGGACAAAGCACTGAAGGGTCTTTGCATGTTTTTTTTTTCCCCTCAACATTGGTAGTATTAGCCAGAAAAGCTTTAAATATTTTTAGATAYGTCTACAGAAGAATCCTCATTTTTCAGTCAGGAAAGGGCTGAATATAAATTTCTGGAAGAAACACTCTAATACATGATCCAAGGCAGCCCAAGTCAATGGGAGTTTTTCTATTGACTTAGCAATTGTTGGATCCAGGCCCTCACAAAGAGAATTGCCTCATGTTACTGGGCCAGTTGCAGACTTGGCTATGCCAGATTAACTCCTTTGGGATTCAGTGGAGTTATATACTAGGTGGAAACAGCTTACCACAGTCAGAAACCAGCTCACTGAGATTACATTTGGAGAACAATGATATAAACTGCTCTTGAATGTAAGGTTGCTGATCTCTTAAGTAGCTAAACCTGCCAAACACAAAAGCGGGGTTAAGCCTCTACAGAGAGCAACCTTGGCAAGTGTAATTAGATAACACCCAGTTGTTCTTTCCTACTTAAAAGTTACCCGGTACAGCAATTTATTAAATGTCCTTTGGTTCCTGAAACTATTACACGGTGAGATCTGTTAAAATATGACTGGAATGAGACAAGGTTGCTATCATTTGACCAAGGTGTTTGTCAATCACGTTCCCCTATCTGATATCCTCAACACTAAAAAATTTAGGGGAAGCCTTGTGAAATTTGGTGTTTCCTTGTTCTCTGTAGTCCCATGAAGGTGCCAGAGCTCATGTTCAATTTAAAGAAGCAGCACTCTTCTAGCTTAGGTGGCTATGGAGAAAAGCCTGAAGAGACAGATCCAGGGTTTCTTAAAGACTCAAACTGTAGAAGTAACTGATAACAAGCCACATCATTTTATAGATTATTTCACAGAATCACAGAATGGTTGAGGTTGGAAGGGACTTCTAGAGATCATCTGTCCAAACCCCCTGCTCCAGTAGGGACACCCAGAGCACGGGGCACAGGGTGGCATCGTGGTGGGTTTGGAAGACTTCCAGAGAGTGAGGCTTCCCAGCCTCCCTGGGCAGCCTGTTTCAKGGCTCTGTCACCCTCACAGCAAAGAAGTTCTTCCTCACATTCAGATGGAACTTCCTGTGTTGCCACTTGTACCCATTGTCCCTTGTCCTATCACAGGCTGCCACTGAGCAGAGCTTGGCCCCTTCCTCCCTACATTCTCTCCTCAGGTACATATTAATCAGATCCTCTCTCAACCTTCTCTTCTCCATGCTAAACATGCAAATCTCATAGAGCCTTTTAACACTGGAGGCTAGCAGTACTATCCATGACTAACACCGGGTTTTCAAGGTTGCACTATCCCTACTTTCTTCTCACTTCCATAATCTCTCTTTTGCACCTCCTTTGTTGCATCCTTCTTCCCCAGTCCAGAATTGCGTTGCAGGTCTCCTGTTCTCACCATTTATCCTGCTGTGCCACACATCCATTTCCCCATCATGACCCATCTTCCACTCGTCTCAAATCTCCTTCTATCACGATTTACATGGATTTCCTTAAACTTAACATATTTAATCAAATTCATAGGCTCTACTTGCCTCTCAGCATTAAAGCCTACAGATGTGTGTGTGTGTGTGTTAGGGTGATATTAGGGTAAGAAGATATTAGGGTAAGAAGAGTTTCAGACTCAAAACACAGTTTCAGAGCTTTTTAGATACCAAAGTCAATCAATCAAAGACAAAACCATACATAACCAAGCTCATAACTTGCTTTTTTTTTTGCTTATTGGCAAATAAGCAATATAAATAGAAATTATATATAGGCTAGTCAAAGACTTACATTTTCATACATATGTACTTTACTAGCTTCCGAATATCACAACAACAATTAAAGCAAGTGGGAGCCTCATAAGTAGGCCTTCTTAGAGTGGCAAATGACTGTACTCCATGTCCTCCTTAGATACCGTAGCTGTCTTACAGCACCTTCCAATAAATGAAGAGGTGCCAGATACACRTTAATTTACCAATATAATTCTCCTTAGACTGACACTTAGCTTATAAAAAAAATAGATAATAATACGTGATTGCAGAACAAGCTGACCTTCTTCATGACTTGATTTAAATGGCATAGTCATTCTTTTAAAATGGATTATTGTAACAAGGTTTATTTTAAAATGAGATGAAAGAGATGAAGTGTCTAAAAAAAAAAAAACTCTTATTAAAAGCSAAAAATGATATATCCTAAATCTCTAAATACAAGCTGCGTCACAGATGACCAATAAATTATGTAATCCTTACSACAGTGTTTACCACGGGTAGTTTTATAGTATCCGCATTAGTGCGTAGATATGAAATTACACCATAAGGAAAAAGAAGATGATGGAGATTTCAGCTGAAAGCCTGACAGTTTAACATATAAGCAAAGTTACACAAGCATCATTAAAATAAATAAATAAATAAAAGAAAAGTAAGGCATGGTTTAAAAGACCCAGAAAATACGTCACCCTCTAGAGACTGGGTTTATCCAAATTTTAGAAAAAACTACAGAGATTAGGTTTTACCTAATACTGTATAAGATGATTATAGCTATTTGTGGCAGTATAATTCCTTCTAGAAACAAAATGATGTTTTATAGAGATATATCTACCAAAAAAAAAGAAAAAAAATCCTTACATAAATCTCTTTCATCCATTCTCATTCCACAGAATGGCCTTCTAAGCTGTAAAATTATGCACTTTTCTTAATGAAACGAAGACTAGACAAATATATAGCTGAGGTTTTTAGAAATATATTGTACCAAACTATGTATTGCATTATAAATACTGATTAGGTTTCATAAACAACACAATTGGAAAAATAAATGCTTAGCAGTTTTCACATGGCAAGATGATTAGGATTTCTTAGTTTCTCATTACTTTTGCTGCTGATGATATTACTGTATTTCAGAGTTTTCCTCTTTTATCTCTACAGTCTGCCCTACGATGACACGATCCCAACAAACAGGCCATTCGGATTTCAGAAGGTTATGCTGAAGGTCAGTTTAATWCTCTCTTCCTTGTGGACTTACTTGTAAAAATGCATGCTTGTATCACAGCAACATGAAGTTGTGAGAACACAGTTACTTTAATGCCCTCTAGCTACAGATACTTTTATCAAAAGCTAGAAATCTTTATGCACTCATGATGACAGTGCTCTAAGTTACATTCTCACTGTGCCATGGAAAGCAGCTATTGGTGCAACCTTCTTGGTAAGAAAAAAAAAAAAWTTAATTTAGAGAAATGTCAATATCTAGATAGGACTTCTTCCCCTTTTATTCTATTTCCATCCACGTCATGACTAAGAGTTYTGGTTTTTTTTCCTTCCCTTTTTTTCCTCCACCTTCCTCTTAGAAAAATAGGGCTAGATTTTCATTGTGTTTGGGCTACTTGAGTCTAGTGGGACTCCAGAGACTGCAGCTCCACATGTCACTTTGAAAATGTGCCTTTTAGCAACTAACTCAGCAATAACCAAACCCAGCAACCCTAATGAGAAGTCTAGCAACAAGAACAGCCTGAAGGGAGAAGGAGATGCTTTTGAACCAGAATTAAAATGCAAAAGGCCAATCCATCATTAATCCTTCAGTAAATCACTTACAGATCCTTTACTTCAATATTTGTAGTCACTTTTTGCATGCATAGAATATAGTCATGAAAAATATTGAGTCTTCAGAAATTTTTTCAGCATCACATCTCTCATGTTAATTCCTAAGTCAGTAGTCAATACTTATGAAATACATTGAACATTAAAAAAAAGGTATGCAAACATTGAAGGTCTATGTTCAAACATGATTTTATGAATCACATCACACAAGGATAAATTTGAGAACAAATGGAGCTTGGTAAAAATCAAGTTCAGGTGTTCAAATTTGAGAAGTGTTTCCAATTGTGTCTAATTCTCTTTACCAATTCTTGTTACACTAGATTTAAAGATAACCTATGGATTTGTAAAGAAATTTGGAAGTTAACTAGAAATGAACACAATGAAATCACTTAAAGGACAGGAATGATTGTAGCAGCTGAATTTGCTCCTAAAGGAATGCAATTCTAGCTAAGCTGTAGGACCACCAATGCTGAATTTTGCATATAAAACAGTGTTAATTTTATGYCCAGTTGGAACATGCATTTCTGCATCCTTGGTAATGTACAAAAATCTGTAGAAAAATCATATTTTTCATTGATACTTACAGTCTAAACAATCAAACAATTGATCAGTTATAGATAAAACCAGTCTGCTGCAAAGCGGATGGAAGTTTAGAAAAGTGTTGAACATTCAGTCTCCAAATATTGCCCCAAATTGGACACTTTCATGATCACAAGGGGTTTTATATATAAAAGACAAAGGAATATAAACATGACAGAACTTTGTCAGAGACCAAAAGCCCTTTTTTAACCAGTGATTTGACTTAGAGGGGAGTGGAAGAAAATATGTCACAAAGCTAAAGCAGATGTCACAGAAGTGGGTGGTTTTTGTTGTTGTTGTTTTAATAATCTTTTTACGAGAACCTCATTATTGGTTGTGTTAAAACATCTTCACCACTTAAAACACTGATGAGAGGTCACTGTTTTTGTATTACTTCAGAATCTAGACCAACCAGAGAGCAAACCAAATGTAGTAATGAGCGACTTTGAACATCTTGTGATTCTCAGATCTCTTTAATAAAAAGATGGGTTGAAGGAGAAGGAAAAGATATTAAGAGGCATACAAATTAAAATTCTATCTAATGTCTGAAATACCTCACTCTTCAGTGTGTTATCTTGGCAATCAAAAGACTTCCTATATTCTTTGGATTCAACCTGAATGTAGTTATAATGACTTGTTCATTTCTTGCATATGTCAGGCATAAAAAAAAAAAATAGAAGATAGCCACACAAATAACACATTATTTTAGAATACTTTGAAGGATTATTTGGAAGTATTGCACAAGTAAATAAACAACTAGCATTGTTTTGGAGATCTGCATATTTCTTCAATACAAACTTTTATACTCATAACTATCTGCAGGAAGCAAGGAAACATCCTATCTTTATTTATTTATTTATTTTTAAATCTACTTATAAATATTTGGTAAAATTGTTTTGAATTTATTTTCTTTTTTATAATACATAGCCATTAAAAGTTATATATTGTTTATAAAACAAAGCTTGCCACTCTGAAGAAGCTGACCAAAATTATAAGTAAAATAACATTGACATTAATTACTTCCATTTCAGGAATCAGAGATGGGAAGCACACATTTTTCATAAATGCTACAGAAATTATTGAAACTATTCACAGACCTCCTTCCTCTTCATTGTAATAGTGCAATATTGATGTGTTCCAACTTTTATGATGTACAATCGAATTCTTTTTCCTAATAGCAACTGAGCTACCGAGTGACATCTGCCCTAAGAAATGCTCCCTCCTGTAGTAGACTAGTCCTCGAACAAACATACAGATGTTCGTGAAGCAGTAAAATTATGAGACCAACACAATGTGACCAAGGTGGCAGAGTGAGGTGGAGCAAGAATGACAGTTAATCACTATCATCTCCCATGACTGCCCGCACATACAATGCACCAGGCAAGGCACAGCAGGAAAGCAAGAGTCTTAACTTATCTTAAATATCCCATGGTAGAGTTCAATTTAAGTTCACGATTTTGAAAGTGTTATTCTATATACAACAACCTCTGCAATATTACATCAACTGGAAACATCCTGCAGAAGTTCCACTGCATCCTGGAGCATTTTCCTTGACTAGTTTCCGRGTTTCCTTGGCTGATGCTTCTCACAAAAAAAAATGCAAAAGCCACATAGAGATTTTACATATTTTTCTCCCAGCAAAGTCAATGAAACTTTAGTCAATTATCCATGYGGAGGTACAGTTTCACCTTCAACACTGCACAAACAACTATATCCTACTGTGGTTCAATAATTTTCAYATAACAAATGAAAGCAGCAAGGTTTAGGAATAACTATTCAATGCTCTACTTTGCATGACTTTTCATTACTCTTTCTTCACTATAAATGAGGAAACGCCATTGAAATATCTGGGCAATGACTTTACCCATAAAGAACCTGGAAGGATCATCTCAGTGTGCTGYTGCATTGCCAACATAAATTAAATAGTGACCAATAAGAAGAAAGTTGCTAGGTCTGACCAAGATCTGTSCTTCAGAAACAGGTATGAAGCTTTAAACATGAGTACCTACCKAGAAGTGCTTGAAACAAGCTGCTCTTAAAGATGCCCATCACCTTTCGGATGGCTTTTTTCAGTTGTTGCTCTTCTGGCTTCCTTAGTTTTTTACAGTATTCTTCCAGCAGCACTAAAGCTCGGTCAGTATCTAAAAAAAATGAACAAGAACAGTTTTTTATTGCCTCGGGAAAGCATTTAAAAATAATCCCACATTGCTACAGGTCTCCTTTATCTGAAATGAACGATTACACCAAATGGTGCTGCATTCTGTTACCATTAGCTAACTGCGTGCCATGAACAGCAAACATGGACAAAACAGAAAGAATAATCGAACACCAAAATAGGAAGACTGTTGCAAATMTGAGATTTCTCTGCAAAGGGAAAGCAATCTTTCAACTGACATGTACAACAAGTGTTTTTATTTACTTAAAACTATATGAGAGCTATGTGTTTTGAACCAAATTACAAATTGCAGAAGCCACAAAATTATAGACAATAACCATTATATCATATATATATAACCATATCCATGAGAGGAAACTGCCTTAAAACATATTTGGAGAAGACTTCTGGTTAGCATCCAAAGCTCACTTCCCTCTTCTCTGAATTACAGGTATGTATCTGAAAGGCAGGTGTCCAAGAGGGTTCATATGAAATCCAAACATTGTCATTTCATATATACGAAGGTACAGGAAGATGGGGAATCAAATTTCCCCTTTCCTTCTACCTAACCTAGTTAATGCCCAGAGACATGCACTTGCATATATATGTACGACACACAAAGGTCTGCACATATGTTTTTTAAGTACAAGGTCCCATAATTTTTCAATAAAATACCCAAATATTAAAAAAGACACATTAACAACTCCAATGAAACAAGTACTTCAATCTAAATATCTTAAAGCAGAGTCTCATTATTGGGTCAATTAAATTCAATGACGTACTGTCAAAATATTTGGAAAGGCAGGAAAGGCTGCTTTTATCTTTTATCTTTCTCTTTTTTTTTTTAATCTCTCAGAACAAACTTCTTTTTGACTGTATGGAAATTGATCCTCTTTGTTCATCCAAGTATCTTGAATGGAGTTCAGCCCTTGACAGGCCTTGTATTATGACAATTAAAGGAGTTCACAGCTTGAAGAAATGAGCTGTGTATTCTGCATATTGACATTACTCACAAATTATTTAATTAATAATTAATATTTAAGAAGATGCTATTTCTCTTCTTTGTCCTCACAGAAATGTTGGCTGATCACATACATTTTATCAGAGAAGCAAAAGCATATAATGAATAAAAGGGAACAGGAATTTAATGCATATTTTTCCATATATATATGTGCAAGTATGTATGTATGTGTATGCTCACATTGAGAAAGAATAGGGAATATTTTGGAGCAGTCACTGAAGGAGGCAATTGCCTTGCTGCTTTGGTTAAAGGCAGGAGTATAGTTAAGACCCATTTATAATCTAGAGGGATAGATCAGCTCTTTCTTCAAAGCCCACTTTTGCGAAATTGGTCATCTATAAAAGCAGCTGCAAAAGGCATAAAACAAAGTGCTTTTCACAGAACCACAGAATCACAGTTGGTAAAGACCTTCAAGATCATGAAATCCAATCATAAGCGCTTCAACACCATGCCTGCTAAACCCTAAGCTCCTCATCTGCAAGTTTCTCGAACACTGCTAGAGATGGTGACTCTACCACTTCACCGGGCAGCCTGTTCCAGTGCTTGACTACTCTTTCGTGTAGAAATTCTTTCTAATGTCTAACCTAAACTTCCTCTAGCACAACTCAGGGCCATTTCCTCTTGTCCTATCGGTAGTTACTCTGGAAAAGAGATGACACACTCCTCACTACAACCTCCTTTCAGGTAGTTGTAGAGAACAGTAATGTCTTCCCTGGKCCTGCTCTTCTCCAGACTAAATAACCCCAGCTCCCTCAACTCCTCATAAGGCCTATGCTCCAGCCCCTTCAACAGCTTCCTTGCCCTTTCGACACACTCCAACACCTCCATGTCTGTCTTGTRGTGACTGTTCAAAACAGAACACAGCACTTGAAGTGCGACCTCACCAGCACCGAATACAGGGGGAACAGTCACTTCCCTGGTCCTGCTGGTTGCTCTGTTCCTGATACAAGCCAGGATGTCATTTTAACAGTTGATTCTGCCAAACCAGACTAGTCCACTGCTTCATTGGTACCCAAATTGCAAGAACATCCTCCAAACAATGTTCTGGGTCCAAGTGCGGAAATTCTGTCAAGAAATTTGGGGAAATACAGCACTAACTCTACATATAAGCTTGGTCTCATTTCTCTTGAAAACTCCAATCATATCATACCCACTCTGACGGTACTTTTCTCTATATACCCAGAGTTCTGTCCTCCATGTACAAAATAGTTAATAGTTTAAAACATTGACTGGAACCAGGCATCCACCTTCACCACTAATGCAGATAACCATTCTAACATCAGCTCTCTGGTGCAACACACACATGATTATTTATCCTCAAATGAAAGAGCAGAGAGTGGAAAAAAAACTACTGCAAAGTAGGCCCTGAAGTCACTCCTCAGAGTCTAAATGAGGGACAGGGGATTTGAATGTGAGCCTCCCTTTGGGCTACACACAGAGGAGCCACCCAACCACTTCATTCTCCAGCATTTTGTGAATGGTCTTGACATCTTCTCATCAATCATTCCTTCCCTGATGTGTATGGTTCTTACTTTAGACAGTTGCATTCACTTAAAAGTAGTATCCTTTTTTTTTAAATCATTTTTCAATGAATAGAGTTTTTATTTTAATGTAAATTATTCTTTAATTCAATAAGAAGGAAAAAAAAAAAAAAAAAAGCCTATTCCGGGTTCACCCCAGAGCAGCCTCAAACCCTAAAACTGCACAGGACTGAACACTCAGCAAGCACAGCTCTAGTGTTAACTCCAAATCCTGGCTAAACCCCAGATCAAGTAATTATCCGTTGGCCTGATTTTCTTCTCTAGCTTTAATAGGATACATGATTTTTCACTTCCTAGCCTAAGCCCTTGCATGGGGTTGCAGATTTTCCCCCCACAACTGCATTCACTATTAGGTGGAGTTTTCCAAACAGTCTGTGAACTGTTGCACATGTCAGTTTAGGAAAACCACCGGGAGGGAGCAGAAAGTGGGTGTCAGTGGTACCATTAAATACAATTACATTGGGCCTCCAAGGGCTATGTGGGATCATGGAGCTGATAGGAATTTTTTTGGCCACTCCCTGCCAGCTCTGCTTTGACTGAAAGCTCCTGCAGGTCTTATGCTATCAACTGGAAGTGTGTCTTGACCAAGGTCCAGACCAAGGCATTGCAGGGTGTCAGGGTGGCTGTGCGATGGCTCCTCCTGGAGCACGCCTAAAAATGCAAGTAGCTTATGGAAACTATGCTCTTGGCAGCAGATTACGCTTTCWAAACGCAATTTTCAGCCTCTTGGTCAAACCTTATAGATTGTAAATTACTTGGGTCTGGATCTTCATAGAGATTGGCACCATACTTGCCCCAATGGGGCTTAATCTTGTTCTCTGCATGGTGACAGACAGGGCCTCTGGATGGTTTTAATACAGAAATGTGAAATAGGACAATAATATGGCCACGTTTGAGGAGTATTAAATTTTCCTCCAAGATCATAGCCATCTTCAACTCTCTGAGTTATACWCAGAACAGATGAGGATATCCAGTCATGGTCTTTTAGGCTGTCTGAAACTAATGAAGAACAAGCAATATTAGGCTGGGCGGGTGAACTGCCTGGGCTGCAGTGCTATGCTTAAATAAGAACCACATTCCCTGCCACACACAAATCAAATACAAGTTTCTGACACTGAATTCCAACACATACTTCTCCTCAAAGGGAATGGTGGCTTTCAAGAAGCACTGGACCACCATATATGTGGGAYAGCAATGGCCGCTGGAATATACAGTAAATTTTTGGCTGCCAAAATAAATCCCATACCTTACAGTCTGACYGTGTCACAAAATGCAACCAAGAAATCTTCATTCCACTGTTCCATTACTTTCCAGTGCTTACGCCAAAACATAATTCAAGTAAMCCCCCAATAATTCTACTGAACAAACAATCCGAAATATTCTGAATTTGGAGCCTCGGTGTCTTAAGTAGGTTGACGGTCCACTAACAAAAGACCACTGAAAAATAAAGATGAAACACCATGAAGTCTCCTGGACATAGTTCAAGCTTTTCTTACTTACTTAAAGTTACTTAAAGTTTTGCATACTTTAACACCAATGCTAAATGAATACATTCATCTAAAATGTTAAACAAAAATGAGCAAAATATTGATTGGAGTGTACCTGTACAAACTTTGACTCAAATGGCTGATCCTGTTGGCTTTGAAAGTTCACTTTGGTAGGAGTCACTGATAGATATARTCCTACAGACACTCACATATATTCTAGACAGACAATCTACATTACTGTTTTGCTTAAATGAGAAACAACATCCTAACATCTTAATACAACAGGAAAAAAATTGCATTCAGGGTAGTTTATGGTCCCACAATATATGGTCCAAGAGAATACCAGTTAATCCAAGTTAGCTATCAATTCTGTAAATTCTATGCGTTTTTGCTATATAAATGTTTATTGAGTTCATAAATGTTCATGATTTATGTTACTGATGAGAGAGTGGAAAAAATCTACAATATAGTAAAACAGAAATATATGTGACTGACAGAAAATTGTAAATGAGTAACTTATTAGATTATTAGTTTTCTTTAGAAAATTTCTTCCTCCCTCAAACTAAAATTTTATCTTACAAGTTTTTTTTTTAACAGAATGAGTTTTCCCTTAATATAAAGTATTAATTTCTGAAAGACTCAAAAGTGTTGAAGTCATCCATACAAACAGTCTAGAGAAACATATAATACAGCTCATGAATGTCTTACCAATAGATTACTGTTGCTTTTAAAGRTAAGTTAAAAATATGCAAGACTAAATGTTATATTAAACATATTTAAAAAACAAGAAAGGAAATTCTAAAATGAATTTATTTTATTATTCACTGTCTTAAATTTATCTAAAATCACATCAGAAGTAAGGAACTTTTGCAGAAGTAGTCCTTAATGATACTTTTCAGTCTCTTGTAATACTAATACTAATCACTACCTCAAAAGCCGAGCAATCTCCTTGATCTCTGATCTTTGCAATATTCTGGTATTTTTGCAAAGAAATTTTAGAAACACTAAAACTCTACATTTTGCAAAAAGATACAGAAAATTGACTTTTTCAGTAAAAATGTAATGGGAGGGCACTCAGGTTTTGCATAAACAGATAATAAACAGGAAATAATAAACTGGAATTCTTTTTGGATTTATGGACAAAAAAAAKAATTATAAGTTTACATGGAGCAGGTACACTGTGCTTGTATCTACTCAATTACTGTGAAATCAGAATGTCATTATTTTAAATTGACTTTACACTGTAATAAAAAATGACACAGCTACAGCACAAGAGAGAAATAAGCCCCATAGCATCCTTTGAAACACCTGTACATTAGTTTGACCCTTTAGACCTGATGTCCAACTTATGCTTAAGCAAAATGGAAACATCCTTGGGAGTTTTACTTGCCTGAAGGTGGCAAGGTTGGATTTCTCTTACAAACCATCTGAATTCATCTAAATTCATTCATCTAAATATATTTGTTGCAGCCCTTGAAGAATTATGCCAATATAACAGTTCAAAGAACACAACTCTTTTATTGTAGGGAGAATTATATTGATTAAAAGGTCTTTGATAAGAGCTGATTTAGTCTTAAAGGTTTCACCAGCAAAAGCTTTCTGATTTTTCTTTTTTTAACCTGATAAGAGTTTCCCCAATAAAGCATTGCAATCAAGTCCAAGAGAACTTCCACTCTAAACCTCAGAGTGTCTCCCCAGGAAAGTATAAAGAACATCCTCCTTGAATTTCTCCACTAGCCAGCAAGYAGTCATCTACCAGCAAATTAGTGCAAGACTAGGATACTGCTCAGGAAGATAGTGCAGATCCTACAGCTCTGCTGAGAAGACATGCCAAAATCTAAACATGCTCTGGGGAGGCTGGAGATACCTTTTTCTAGAACCGTTGTCAATAAACACAAGTAGTAGGGACTTTTTTTTTCTGTTCTAAACTGTTCTAGACTGTTCTGTTCTGTTTCTGTTCTAGACCGTTCCTATCCACTCCCGCAWAACACCGCACCAGGGTTGCTGTTAGCTTTCGGCATTAATATACAGGAAACTTTTCCTAACTATGGCCTGGATGTTATCAAACCCATTTATTCAACTAAATATAGTTGGCCTGAAATTAATTTGTGAATCCTATGATTTTCAGTAATTAAACTGGAAAAGATTTGGCTCATATGATTAATTCACCCTACAGAAGAAAGAAAGCTCATTCAAAATCAGTCTCTAATAAACTCCATTTTCAGTACGCATCAAACTAGCATATGTTGAATGACAATGAACCAAAGAAGCAGATGAGGGAAGTGGCATATAATTCAGGCAAAATGTTGTTACCTACCAGTGTTCAAGCCTTATGTCCTGCTTCAGGTCACAATAAAGCCACATAAGCAGCACATAAGCAGTGTTGCAATATTGAGCAACACTGATTTTTTAGACAYGCTGTTATGTATTGAACACCTGAAAGACACTGACAGAACTGCTGCTACCTTCCTTGGAGGCATGATACTGTCATCCCTACATCCCTACTGTGAATCAAGATAGCCAAGAAGATGGAAAGAAAAAGAAAGTGCAAGTCCCAACTCAGTACAAACTGCAAATCACTGTCTTGCATGTGCAAGAAACCACAGGCAACTGATTAACAGTAACCTGTACCACATAAGGCAGTGTTAGGTAGCTGTTGCCTTTCAGGAAATATCAGTTTTGCTCAGATAGCTTATTGGTAAGTTTAGGGTCATGTTTGCCTTTCTATTCACCCCTTGGCATTACAGTTTGTGAATTAAAAGACTTCTGGGGTGCAATAAGATTGGAAAATGTTGGCTTAAAATGAATGACAAATACTCTTTCATCAGCGAGAATTTCTTAATATTAGGTGAGATCTAAGATGAAGGTTTTACTTTGGTTTGTCTTTTTTTTTTTAAGATTTTAAGGATTTTGGCTGTTTTCTCACTAGTGAAGGCTTTGGCATAGGTGACTTTTTAAAGAAAAAGATGCCAGCAGATTTCAAGAGAGTCTTTCCAGTTTTGGAGAACCAGCATTGGGAAAATGTAGGGCACTAAAGCTGGAAAAGGCTTGAGGAATGGGGGATGGAAAAAAAGGCAGCAGCCAAAATAGAAGTGAGAAATGCAAGCACAACAGCACGAAGGAGAGCAAAGAAGTTTCCTCAGTGAACTTTGGTAACTATAAAAGAATCTCAAAAACTACTTTTAGTAGTCCAAACCTTAATTTAGATGACTGATAACAAACAAAAAAAAGAGGTCTGAGCAAACACTGTTTCCTTCCTCAATTTTTTAAGATCTTCAGCTCTGAAAAACTCAAAAATTCAAAATGTTATAGACCAAAGGGAGAGGATGAGGAACTTTCTGGTAACTTAAATAAAGTCTGACYCAAGCCTAAGCCATTAGTAACTCATTTACCATCCCTGATCTTCACACATAACAGCAAATACAGAGTTAACTCCTACAAGCCCACAGTGCTCTTTGTAGACCTGGGCTTTAAAAATCCTACATGAGAGTGTATTTTAAAATATAAATTTCTCACTTATAAACAGAAGCCTATTATATTTTAGAAAGAAACACAGTACCAAGATGACTGAGAGAAACAAAAGAAAAAAAATTACAAGCTACAGTGCTTCAGAAGGCTTGAGGACTATGGGAAGACAAATGATCATAACAATATATATCTATACATAAATAGAAGATGCAAAATCTGGTAGATCTCACAGAGGGACATCAGAAAGGTTATATTTGGCCATACACAAATCAGAAACTTCTCAGCACCTCGGTGCTTCATACCCAGAACAGGACATTAATGAACTACCTAGCAAAGGCAACATATGGGTTATGCAACCTTTAGGAAACATAAGGCATTACGTATGTGACAAGTGCTATTCCCGAGTGTGAAGACTATTCCTACCAAACAAGCAAAAGGACTGCAAAAAACAGCTCCAGAGAGCAAGCATGGCAAGCAAACCAATCTTATGTCCTGCTAGGGAAAATAAGTGGGCAGAAAAGTTCAGGTTTAGCTGCTGATGTTGAAGTGATTATCAGCAGGCCAATTTGTTTAGGAAATGACATTTAGAGTTATAGCCCAAATTGCCCGACAGAGAAACAAAACACTCCATTAATTCTGTAAGAAGTATAGCCTGCCTAAATTATCCCTGCTCTATGTTAATTGCGCCCCCAGATTGCCTACCTGTAAAACACAGATTTAGGAGAGATTTAGTTGTGAGGTTATTCTAGACCTTGACGCAGTCAGCAGACAAGAAATGTGCCAGATACTCTGCTTGTAACTGCTCTGCAAGCATAACAGCAAATTGTAGAGAACAGGACAGCATCATATGCTYAGGTACATTAAGAGAAAACCAGGCATCTGAATTGCAAGCGAAGCTAGAATAAGATGGACAGGCAGCTGCCTGTCAGATTGTGGACACAACATGCAGTCGTGTTGCTGCAGAAGCTGGACAGGAGGATCTTTTTACAGAATATTGATTTGCAAAAACTGCAGTGAATGGGGCTAAAAGCAAATGAAATTGCTTAGCATGGTGCTAGCTGAGCCGTGCTCTGCCAGCAGCCCCCTGAGCCACCCAAATGATAAAAAGAGAGCCCAGGGGSACTCCTCGGGCTTCTGGTTTACTGCCCTGCAGCGCAGAAGGGTCTCGACTTAGGCACCATCCTGGAAATGTTTGCCTGACCTCTCTGGCAAGCTCATATAAAGGCAGGACCTCTCCACAGGCTCCTTCACTACCTAATTTCAGTGCTTTAAGGGCACTTATAATTTCCATCTTTTCTGTTGTAAATTAAGACAATTCCTGCTTATCCTCCAGGTGTGGATGTGTATGGCAAAGGACCCTCTATAACCACTCCTGTATCAGGTCACTGTCACATTCCTCTCTCTGCTCAGGCTGCTCTTTTCCAGGCTACCAGTTCCAGCCTCTACAACTTGTGTACACAGCTTACATTTCTGAAACTTTTTCTTCTTTCTGGAGTTAAATTTATCTTAAAGCAGTCTCTAAACTCCAGCTGAAGACCCGGGAATGCCAGAGCATGCAGACTGGTGGATGGAGCTGAACAGAAAGTACTATGAGCTTTAAGAAATATGAACAACACACAAATAAMCAGGGTGTAAAATGGGAAAAGACTGCTTGGTTGTGTTTTGTTTGGTGTTTAATCAGTCTAATTTACTATGTGGAAAGCTGGATATTATGAAAATTTTAATGATCAATGTGATGACTGAATAGCAATGTGAGTTTACTAGCTGCATATCTTTGCACTTGATTTCACAACATGTAACTACGTATTTATACTGCCGCATTTAGCTTCCTTTTAAAGATGTATGTCTAAATTGGTCTAAATTTACTTACCAAAGTAACACCTACGTAAAGATCACTTGCTGACCTGGTCATAAAATCACAAGAATCTTTACTCCAGTSTTTGTTGTCAAAATAAATCCTACTTAGCGCTTCTGCACCCCTCCCTGCTTATTGCTTCCAGCTCCACCTGAGTGGATCGGAATATCTGACCCTGCAGTCTCAATATATTATCCTCTATTCTCTCCTTCCCAGTCATGTTGAAGGTAGGACAGGGCCTCCTTGTTATTGATCCCTTCTCAGGTTTCTTGTCCTGGCCACCCAGATTGGGTCTCAGACATTACAGCAAGCAGATGCTGGGGCCTTGAAAGTCCTTTATCCCTGCAAGGAAAAACCCTACAAATAAAACTAGCTTCTTGTTCATGCCTTTCAATGAAATTTAGGTGTAAAATGCTAACATTGACTCAGTGAAAAATGAGTATTTCAAAAAAAATGTAAATATGAAGACAGGGGGAAAAAAAAAAGCTACAAACCCCAAAAGTGAAAGAGGACCAAATTAAAACTTCTTCTTTAAGCAGCAGAATGACAAAAACTGAGCTTAACAGTCACATTAACCCTTACATTAGCCCTGCTTTGAAGAGCTTACAGTCTAATTKTGTACAATATAAAAGGCTACTGGAACTTGAAGCATAGCTACAAAAGTAAAGAAACTAGACTTACTTACTCAATACAACTGTGGTATGTGTATGTGTAATATATATAATACATTAAAATTAACATAAAAGTGAAGATTGGAATGAGGCAGAAAACTGGCCAAAAGAGACCTCTTGTGGAATAAATTTCCAAACCCATACCAAAAAAATGTATTATTTCACATGAAAGAGAACAAGGTGGAATTATGAAAATTTAGATCTAATTCAGTAACACTGATATCTTCCTAGAGATGGAAAAAAAATGGAAGGAAACTAAATTATCTTTATTTATTATCAAAATGCACAATATAGTCTTATATTTCCCCAGATTCACTCTGCAATTTTTTCCTTTAAGAACCTTGGTAACATACCAGAGTCTCCAAGTTGCTAAGCAGAATGCCAAGTGAGAGCAGAAAAGGAATTTTGCTTTTCAGCTATCAAACAACTGAATCTCTGTGAACTTTGCTTGGGGGCTTATTTGGATTTTTGTTAAAGCCCAGATCAGCAGGCACCTGTGAGACAGTGCTATAGGAGTGCACAACACCAGGGCCTAAAGTTGGAGGTCACTCTATCTGTTCCACTATTGTAAAGCATGATGCACACACTACAGAAAAGCAGCGTGAAACTTAAAATTCTGATTTCTACTTGTAAAACTAATAAAATAGTTATCCAAGAAACTCTACCTGATTCCATGCTCTGATAAATATGTTTGCAAGGGAAAAATATCTCTTCATCCTTAAAGTGAAGACAGATTAAGGGCATTTATACTACCATATCTTTGCAAAGAGAGTTTATTGCCACAGAAAGGTCTTCCAAATGACAGATGTTAAAAAGAAAACCGTTTTTTCAGCTGTTTTGTCTGTTGGTTGTTACTGTCACCCCCAATCAGGTCAAGGCAGTTAGGCTCGCTATTTCTGGGATGAATATTGCATTAGAAAATGTGATCTTTGTTTCCATAATGCTGTTTGGGACTGTTTTAAAGTACAGCAAATACAACAACAACCCATAACAAAAGAGAATTTAAATTGTGAGAAGTTTTACTTCACCAGTTTTACTTGTGAGAATCAAGACTCATCCAAAATAAGAAAATCTGAGTAAAGCAGTAATTCGCATTTTGCTGAAACAGGGTCTACAAAATCAGCCTCTATCGAATTTGACCACTAATTACAAATTCAGCTTTTTCTCCACGGCCACCCTCTGACATCAAACTTCACCATCTGGCACAGGTTCAGAAGGACAGACGAGAGGGCCAGGAGGAAAAGAAACGCTTATAAAGCAGGAAGATCCCACTAGAGCTGCTGCGAGCAGGATGCAGGTCACGGGAATGGGGGAGAGGAGGCACAGCTGCCCCTTGTCTCTGCTTCAGCATCACGGATGCGTCCAGTTCTAGGGACCAGCAGAACAGTTTGCATTGCCTTTTCCCCAACAAGGTATTAATGGGTAGTTTTCTGCTATAGAATGCGCTCTCATAAAGATCTCTCATAAAAATGTACCAGTTTCTCACTGAAACTTTTATGAGACACTGAAATTTATACTAACTGCAGAAGGTAAGTTAGGAATGGGGCTGCACTACGTTCACTCCACAGTGTAAGAGGGTAAATTGTTAGGAAGACAGSTCAGATTTTAGGTGGATTAAAATGCTCCCAAAGCTGCATCTCTCTTCTTGCAATAGCCCCCCAAGATGACAAGATAAGTTCCCTTCTTAGGAAACTAAATTGAGATGGATCTGCATTTGAAATCTGACAAATACTACAACAACAGTAGANGGGGGGGGAGGCATGAATTTCTCTATTTCCAGTCCAGAGCTCTTCTAGCTCTACAGCCCACTTTCATATAACAACGCCCTGTATTATGTCTGCTTCTGCAGTCGTTTTTTGTGTGCAAAACATCCCACTGTTTCAGCAAGTTGCTGCTAGAGGAAAGCTGTAGGACTAGAAGAGATTACTGATATGAGAGCACCTTTAAGTCTCAGCTTTAAAGCAAAAGCTGGGCAAGTTTAGAGAATTTCTGCCACAAATTTGCTTAACTCCCATAAAACTAAAACTGTTCTTTTCACTGTGAACCTCCTCATCAGCTTTTCACTGTTCCTAGTCACTGCACTTTAAAAACTGACAGGGAGTTTAATAGTGCTTGGAGTGAAAAATGAGGCTTTTAGCCATGTATTTATTTGGCAATATCTATGGAGCAAAAACTTGTAATACCAGTGCCTTTTTGGAAGAAAAAGGGAAGTTTTCCTACTTTATGGGCTATAAGGATATACGACCAGATTCACTGCCACTTCTATATTGAGTATCAAAACCTACAAGCCTAAATCTGAAGTTTGTTATCCAAGAAAAAGTTATTAAAGAGGTTCAAGGCATGAAGAACTCCAGTGCATTAATGAGTGCCAACTTTGTCTGGCCTTTTATGAACTTTGCCTTAAAATAAAAATAAATAAACCCTTATCTAGTCATTTTTAGACCACTTCAACAGATCAGCCACTTAAATAAGATTATTTATTTATTGGTGTTTTTGGTGTTGCCTTCATTAATAAAATATATCCTTGAATATATTTCTGTATCTAAGAGGTAAGCTGAAAAACAATGGTATTCAAATAGAAACAGAGTCAATGTCTCTATCAACTAGTTCCAAGATAGTGGGTCAAAGATGCTATKAATGGCAGCCCACAGGTTGCATGTGGCTCTTTCTCACTGGGAGAAACATGARTAACAATGAAGAGCAATATTTTAGGCTCTTCTCTATTTTGTAAATGAATACAAAATATACGCACTTGCAAATCTAAATATAGTCTCTTACACTGAACAGAAATAAACTGGGTAAGTAGTTTGGGGAGGGAGAAAAAAAATCTAAAAACGTACAAAAATCTGACTTCACTTCCTGAGACTCTCGTGTGCAGCATTGCTAGTTAATTCTACAGTGAAGCTTTCTTCAAGAAGCTCCATAAATTCAGTATTAATTGTTGTGCTGAAACAAATCCTAGCTTTTTTTTTTGTGAAAGGAAAGTACAAATTGAAAAAATAAAGTGTCTATGTCTTGAATTTCTTCATCCCATATTGTCTCCACATGGCACAATGACTAACAAATTATTTTCCAACTGAAAACAAGTTTATAGTTTAAAATTCTAAGTTTTTCATTTTAAAACAAATAAAAGATGAAAAATGAAAAGGCAAAGAGAAGAGTCATTTGTTTAATCATGTATCAGCAGTAAAAGCATCCATACAATGTCTCATTCCTTATCTAAAGGAAGCACATTCCACTCCTGGGGAGTGCTTCATCCTCCCTTTCCAGCCTTGACTTTTTGTTGTTGCAATTGCCAGCAAGCAACTCTGGGAATATCCTTAGGAATGCAGAGCCTTATTTCCCTCCAGAAGCAGAGGCAACAAACTCATTTCACCCCAGCACATCAGAGAGCATCAGTCACACGCTGACACCAACATGATCAGAACAAGTATCAAGTCTCTATTTCCATGGCCCTAAGGTGAGAGCTCTTTTTAAGGCAAATTCTCAAAACACATTCACTGTTTTTCAAAAAGAGCAAGAACTGGTCGACTCCAAAGAATACAGTTTGGGGAAAACAGCTTTCTATGGCAAGTATCAGGATCTTTCAAAGCTCGTTTTTACAGGCTTCCCTAACTTGGTACGGATTTTAGGAGAATGTTGTGATCAAATCGAAAATAACAGCAGACAGGAGGAATGCTGAAAAGGAGAGGGATAATCTTGCTCTTACTGAAGTACATACTTTTGTACAGCCTAGAAGAGAGTATCCCACTGGGATTTTTAGAGATTACAGGGACTGGGAAGARAGAATAATGTGAACTCCCAGGCAGAGAACACCAGAATGGGAAAATAATTCATCAACAAAAATGTGAAACAAGATACGAAGTGCTGTCAAAAGCATAAAGCAAACAAATGGGGGGAAAGCATAGGGAAAAATCCCCTCAATCTCCTTTGCTATAGCAGTATTAGGGATTATTTATAACAATGACGGGGKTTTTTTCCCCAGATGGAAGTGTTTTTCAAGTTGCCAGCATGCTTTTGATTACAAAGTTTAATTCTAATGCATGGCACAGGCAAATTAGGTAATTCAAGCTAATAATACAGTTGCTGATTTGCTAGCATTTTAATCCTTTAATTTGCATGTCTAAATACATCCTAACAATATCTTTTTAATACTTAAACACATGCACACTGGTAACTATAACGCGCTGATGATGAGATACATTGAAGGATTTCAAGGAGGACATTTGGATCTCTATTGATGTTGTGTTTTAAAAATGGCAAATACATTTCCTTGCAAGACAGAAGTAGAAATTAAAATCTAAGACTGAACTAAATTGCCTTGAAACAAACAGGAAATAAACAGGTTTTTAAGGCCAGAAGGGACCGTTACGATTGCCAAACTAACTTCCTGCACAAAAGACGCGTAAAATTTCACCTCAAAATTCCTGCTGCATTTTGCAACTAACTAAGCATCTGGCTCAGAAACATCCTTTACTGAAAATCACACAATTCAGAGTCAAGATTGAAAATCTAAAAAGACGCTGTTTAAAATTTCATGCTGTACCATATAGTAAGTCTCACAGTAGATGAGTGACATGTTTACAGCAAAATAGGATGAATTATAAGGATATTAATCAGCGACAATACATCTCTATATCTGCTCCTGTGTTTACTCCACATAATTAGAAATAATTGTATCAATGACAATATGATTTATTAAACCACTCCATAGTTTTGAAAATTTGTTTCTACACTGTCATCTGTAAAAATACATTCATAAAATTCCATTCACTCTATCTAGTTTGAAATTATTTCTAGTAATCTGTGTGTTATTACTGTTATTTACATAGTAAATGTTAATTTATAACTCATAATGAAGGGATATTCCTACAAGGAAGAGAATGAGGAGTCCAAATCTGTCCCCACATCTGTTGGGAAACATTCACTTTTTGCTCTTTCCCCCATGTTTTGCCATTCCCATATCAGAGGGCTTCAAATTCTGGATAGATGAGTTGAATGGACAAAGATTATTTGCCATTTATTCTATTAGTRTATTATGAAACCTAAATAACATCCTAATTTAGTGTCACATTTACAGGGAACCTGAAATAACCTAAGGTCTACAAGTGTTTTCCATCCTTGTACATTCCCCCATTCTTGTCTGAACACTGGAAACCACATTTTCCAAAGCTGCAATCACTGATTTGAGGACAGAAGAGAGAAARCATACAGCTAGTTGTCATTTTTCAAATGCTGCCATAGCATAAATATGCCTGTGTATGCTATGCCTTCATTCAAAAGTTATTAAAAAAACATATTTAAAAACACATTCAAATCACCTTCATATTGGAAAATACAACTCTTGAAATTTTTATTTAAGATTAGCCACAAAACTTTGCTTTGTTATTTATTTATGCTACTAACGGCTAATGTTTATCCGCCAAACATTTAAGAATAGACAATAGCCTAAAAACACGTTTTTAAAATTCATTACTGTTTGTAAGAGGTTTTTCACAATATTAGACACCAAGAGAAAATCTCGGCATTTGTTTAAGATCTGTGATGGCTGATATTTTATAAAATGTGTATTTGAGGCCAAATTTGACATGRTAAGTCTTAAAACAGGACACAAACATGCTTTTTAAATAGGTAAGTGCACAGATTTTTCTCCCATTTCCAACGCAAAAGAAAAACAATTTCAATCCCCCATTCAAACACTTTTAATTTCAAATGGCAAGTATGAGAAATCTACAAATTAACAAAACACAGATGCAAAATGAGATAGGAAGCTTCATAGCCCACCTTTCTTCTTGACTGGCATTCTTCCTCCTACTTCTGTTACTGCTTGCAAGCACTTAATTACAGGTATTAACGATGTACCACTGGAACACTTTGCGAGGTCTAGCTATTGCAAAACACTTTTACAGTTCAGTTCTGAAATGCAGCTTCAATCTTCATTTCTATCAGTACTTGCTGTTTTCCTGCATGGAGCTTCCGATGCTTCCCACAAATAAAGAAAAAAAAAAGGGGGGGGGGGGGAACAGAAGCTTTTGAATATTTTTAAGAGAGATTTTCAATTTCTTTAAAATATATTTGAATCTATAAAAATACAAGAGAAAATGTTCCTTGGCAGTATAAAACCCTATTATAACTCCTCTTCTGGCAGCAAAATTTGAAAATTAAAAKATTTTATGTAAAACAATTAAGGCACGGTCCATCTCTAGGCAGCTCTCTTAATACTTGCTCAAAAGCATATTATTTGCAGGACAAAAACTCCCAAATAATCCAAACAAGGAGGAAGACAAAAACAATCCAAAGTGACTCTTTAAACTTCTTTCACTTCTTGAATGAATTCTGCTAGCTATGCATTGGGCGACTACTCAGCAGACTGAAAAGGTCCCTTTTTTTCCTCACCAGACAACAGCCTTCAAATATCACCCTCTTCCCCAACAACAGGAGTCACTGGCCAGTCACTTTCATTTTTATTATATCCAAGCCACCCAGCCTTATGGTCTTTAATGTCCCTCTGATCCTCCCATGTATTAAAAGAGAGGATTGGAAAGGAGGAAAGCAATCCCTTGACCTGGAATTATTAAAGTGACAGTGCTGCTCAGTGGGCACTTTGGCAAAGCAGATTGCTTTGGAGTGGAGTCATTTACTTCATGCCATTTCTTCCCTCACAAAGCGGTCACCGCATGGAAGAGGAGCAAGGAGAGTTAGCAACCAAAAAGGTTCATTTTTTTTCAAGGATATCGAAGCATTAATGAGWTTTTTAAAAAGATAAAATAAAAAAAGCAAGCCATGAGATCAGTCCAGGGTTTCCCACTCAGAGTTGCAGCTGGTTGCCTTCAACACGAGCCTCTCTTTCTCTCTCCCGCTTTTTCTGGAAAAAAAAAAAGAAAGAAATAAAAAGAAAGAACAGAAATAAACTGAAAAGGGATAGCTTTTCCTCATCTAGCCCAGTAAGGAAAAGTGGGAAGAAGGGGCCAGCGCAGCCGCGACGCACATGACAGGGCTGAGCTCCTCTGCTGGGGGAGGCGGCGGCGGCATTTTGGGGAGGAGAGACAGGGGGAACAGATCGCCGCGCTCCTAACGCTGCCGCCCGGCCCTGCCGCTCCTGAGGGGGCCGCCCGGCGCTTCTGACGCGCGGAGGGAAAGAGGGAAGGGGCTGGATGGGGGCGTGCGGGAACGGCCAGGCCAGGCCGGGCCGGGGCTGAGGGGAGAAGGAGGCGCGCAAGGGGCGAGATGTCGAGGCCGGGGTAATGGAGGGGGAAGAGAGGGTTACCCCGAGGGCTGAGCCTCCCCCATGGAGGGCTCCCCGCTCCGCTAGGGGGAGCGCCCGGTCCCGGCCTCCGCCTGCGCCGCTCAGCGCCGTCGCCATGGAGGGGCCGCCGCCATCCGCCTCGCCTAGCAACGGGCGCCCGGGCCGCGCGCGCCGACCCGCCGCTGCCCTGTGGCCAATAGGAAGCCGCCGTGCTGCGCCGCCCGGGTAAGGCCCAATCAAAGGTGCCCTCTGATGGGGGGGTCACGTGGGCGGGTCAAGATGGTGGCCTCCATGGGAGGAGGTGTGGGCGGAGCCATATTGTAGCTGTGGCGGGAGCGGTGTCGCCGTTGCTGCCGTTGGGGCCTACTCGGTAAGGAGGRGGGGAAGAAGGGAAGCAGGGGCACCGGGAGAGGGCGCAGCGGGTGCTGCCCGTGAGGGCAAGGTCTGTCCGAGCACGAAATGCTGCTTTAAGGCATCCTGACAGGCTGCGGCCAAGTCGTGACCTCTACAGCCAGAAACGTTACCTTGAAAATGACGGAGAGGGTTGGAACTGAGTAGCGCCCCCTGAATATAATTTGTGTTTGATTTTTGCAGTGTTACCTTTGCTRTGCTTCTGGATCTGTTTTTATTTTACTGATTTGTTTTGTTTTCCTTATGATCCAGGACTTCAAGATGGCAGGCAGAGAGTTCCTGGACTCGAGCTCTCCCCAGAACCTCCTGTACATGGAAAAGTTAAAGCACGCGGATCTTATGGCCAAGTTGTTTGAGGGGCTTCCCAAAGCAGATCAGTAAGTGCCCATAAAATAAAGGAGAAAAAGAGCATCATACACCTGGTTCTGTAAGGAGTTGGCTGTGCATTAGTGTCTTGGGCAGAATGAGTTATAGGGAGCTTTCTTTTTAATTGGATTAAACCACTGGATAAGCAACTACAGGTAGTGAAAGGCCTTCCTGTGTRGGTAGAAAAGAGCAGAATGATGCAGTTTTGTCCCCATGCTGCTGTTGATGATGTCATTCTGTGTAGGCCCTGCTAGTTTTGCGCTAGTCATAGAATCATTATGGTTGGGAAATAAATTTAGGATCATCAAGTCCAACCGTAAGCCACTCAACACCATGACTGTTAAACCACTTCACCAAGTGCACTTCTTCCCCAGAGCAGGCACCCTTGGGCAGGCACCTCAGCGATGATTTGGGAGTGCCTTGATAGCTGAAAAAATATGTATAGAGAGAGCAAGAATGAAAAAGAGTCCCCTCACTTTTTTTTTTTTTTTTTTTAGTATTTTTGTCAGTAAGAGTAAGATCTCCTGGTTCTAAGTGCGTCCATGTGCTGTATTTTGGATTCTCAGGTACACTCTGAAACGTTATCCTCAGTCCTCCCCTTGTGGACTGTATGTGTGCATATACATCCAGCCTGTAACAAGAAACATACCGTGAGAATAAAATGACTGGGCTGCAGGAACTACTCTGGGGGACATTCAGTGAATGGAATCCAGTGCTAGGAAGACATTGATCTAAAAGCCAAGAGACCTTTTAATATTAAAAAAAAAAAGACTCCTAAATAAGAGCAAGAGAGATGTTTCACTAGCCAAGTTATTTTGTTATATAGCGGCATAATTAAATTGTTAGTAGCTTATTTTCATGTCTGAAACTTTGGTRTGTATGAAGAATTAAACTCTTTTCCTGTTCAGATTAAGAAGTAATTGGTATCATTGATGTCAGATGCTTTTAATGTTTAGGCTCCTGCAGAATAAACAGCTGCATCTCTAAATTCTCTTTTTATATAGCTATTAATGATTAATGTTACTTCGAGCATTAGAGTGTGAAAGAGTGTTTTAAATAAGTGGATTTAAAATCCATTTATTTTAATTGAGAAATGCTTTAGAGATTGTTATATTTGATTTGCAAATAAATGTGACATTTGGCCTAGGATACATTTTACTACCAATTAAGCGTTTTAGTGACATCAGGGCTTTAGCTGTAAATCCAACTTTTGATGTATTTTGACAACACATTTTGAACATAATGGCACAGCTTCAAAATTGGAGTGCCTTACAGTTAATTGCTTGCCTGGCAATAGTTCCCATTCTGTGAATTTTAGATTGGTGGAAATAGAAGAATAAAGCAGAGAGTTGTTTCCACTAATCAACTGATTGTGCCAGGTGTAGTGCTAAAGATATCAATGGACAACTTCCTTCCGTGAGTCAGATGAAATAAGGCACAAACTGCCAGTCAAATGTGTTAAATGGGCACAGTTTTCATTCCCTCTGTTGTACTTAACTGCTGTGATGGAATATTCTCCAGGAAAAAGTGTTTGTTGAAATAGTAAAGCCTGACTTTCTGGAACCAGAGTGTATTCTGTTCTGCTATGTGAGTATTAGAGACCTCAACATGAGCAGCTGAACTGAACTGCTTAAAAACACAGAATCAGTATCAGAATTCAGTCCCTCTTATCAGGGGAAATACAAGCTCCGGTTCTGTTTACTAATGTGCTGGGTTTCTCTGACTCTTAACTAGCATAACTTAGAGCCATGCAGGACGTTACATTGTTGTGTGCAATGCAAGAAATGCTCTCAGCCCATGAGGCTACAGACCCACTAGAGATGATCACAGAATCATAGAATTCTTAAGGTTGGAAGGGATCTCTAGAGATTATCTAGTCCAACCCCCCTATACATGCAGGGTCACCTAGAGCACAGGGCTGCGTCCTGTTTGGGTTTGGAAGATCTGCAGAGAAGGAGACTCCACAGCCTCTCTGGGCAGCCTGTTCCAGGGCTCTGTCACCCTCACTGTTAAGAAAATTTTCCTTAAGTTCTTGTGGAACTCTTTGTGCTTCAGTTTGTGGCTGTTTCCTTTCGTTCTATCAGTGGCCACCAATCTGCTGGCAGCTGCAGAGCTCCTCACTGGAACATCTCTGTTACTGTAGCTGTCCCACCTGATTTGTTCCATAAGCTCTTCTTTTGAACGCAAATCTCTTCTTGTGGGTAGGCGTGCTCAACCTTTGGAACTCCATTGTACTAGATGCTGTGAAAATATTTTGAAGTCACAGCTTTGAAGAATCCAGTAGAACATGGAGAATAATCCAAACGTGCGCGTGAGAGGGGAATAAGGCTGGAGATAAAGCTGTCAATGAGACAGTTACAGAAATGAACTGTGATTCAGTTCAAAAGTCATCCTAGTAATCAGTTAAGATGTCTTTTGTTTGCACAGCATTTGTTTAACATGCACTTTGCTGTTGGCTTAGTATCTTACAATCTTACTTGACATATGTTTTCATACTTGTTAAAACTTTTGGCTTAGCAGTGTCAGAATAGGTTGGCTGAGGTGGGCAGACAAAAGGAACATGGAAAGAAAAATCAAATTAGGGAAGAGGGCAGAAAGCTTAAATTTTCTYTTCTTGTGATTCGCTCTAGAATATGTTATGTGTTCCCTACACATGGGTGAGCATACTTGTATTCTGCAGCTCACACTGCTTCAGGTATTTTTGCACTGGCATTTTGTCTTATTATGGTATTTATAATATAAACTTGAAGGCAAGCACTAGATTTTATCCTTCATACAGATATTAGCATATTTGGGGACATACCACAAGGAGCCTAACTTCTGTCTCTGCTATTGATAAAAGTTCAGCTAATTCTTTCTTGAATTGGGCAGCACTATAGAGCAAAAGATATTAATGACTTGTGCAAGTCTTGTATAAGGCTTGTATAAATCAGGCATATGTAGGTTGTACTGGTTGCTTTTGGAAGCAACTAATCTCCATTTCTGCAAGAGAGTCATATCTGTTACCTCTTAGTGTAGAATATTCAGAAATAACTTACAGTATTGACTAAACTAAACTCTGTTATATATGATTCTCAATTACTCTTTTTTTTTTTTTTCTTCTCCCAGGAACCTTGTTAATCATGGAGCCTACTTCCTTGCAGCAAATTCAAGCTTATGTGGCTTAGCAGCAAATAACTTCTTCAGACAGACCCTGAACGTCACAAAGGCAGCCTTTGCGTCTTCCTTGCCMATGGCCGTTATACCATTTTTATCAACAGCAGCAATTTATGACATTTTCCTGCGTCAGCCTTTATTTTTAGGTAAAATTTCATTATTCATTGTTATTTAAAGGGCTTTGCTTTACATGACGTAACACTAGAGGACATCTTCCTCTTTAAGCAGCAGTGATCTTAAACTGTTCTTCAAACTATGCGTTGCAAAGCAAGGCTTTGAAGACCACAGCGGTTCATCTAGTGCACTGGTAGCAGTATGTGGGAAAGAAGATACATGCATGTGTATGTTTTATATAAATGTGTGTGTGTGTATTAAAACTCTTTCTTTCTGTGATGTGCGCTGATGTGCAGTGATACTTTCAGAATTTTTCTTGATGTGCACTGATGCTTCTAGCATTTTTCACGCAGGAAGTCATGTAGAATTCATATTCGAACTGCAACAAGCAGTTGAGTTTCAGCCATCGGAATGATTTTATTTGAAAGTCARTTACAGAGCAGTAAATATGTTATGAATGGGAATGACTTTCACTTTTTGCAAATGATAGAGGGTTTTTTTTCTTCRTAATTTTCTGAATGTCTGCTCAACGTGGATATTTCTGCAAAGTGCCACTTCCCACACTGTTGCATGCAGGTTAAGGCTGATATTCAGGAAGTATGTGGATATTGTAGATACTGACAATGAAATGCTTTGTTTTGTTGTGCAGGTGACCTAGACTGCCAGGCCTGTGCTGTGGTCAGAGGAGGATTAATAGGGGCTGTTGTGGGTGGTCTCTATCCTTTTTTTATGGCTCTTCCTGTGAACGCAAGCCTTGCAGCCAGGTATGTTTTATTAACTTGCTGTGAGTGAAATGGATTTGTCACATTGTGGTTTTCAGTTTCCATTCTACAGATTTTCATCCTGTGCACAATTGTCTTGTCCGTAGTGCACAGAGGAGAGGATTTAYGTGAAAGTAACTCATCTAATTACAGGGCAAAGTTCATAAAAGCTGTGCTGACAAGCAGGCTTCTAAAATGAAATGAAATCTGCAAACTGAGACATCRTGAAGAGTGTGTGTTCACGTTGAACCTCACAACCCATCCCTAACGCACACAGATGCGTTTAAATTGCAACTGCCAGCCTAACGTTGGGAAAGATTGCTCCCTAATGTGGGTTGTCCGGGCAGCTGAGAAACACTGTGGCTTTGGAGAGGCACAGAGGACCCAAACTGTACAGAAGGTGAAAATTTGCAGATTTGGTCAGGGAACAACGTTCGATTGGTGTCCCAATAGGTGATCAGTTGCATTGCAGGAGATATTTTGTAGAGTTCATCCAGAAAGAAAATTCACAATGTTGATGCAGGCTTATAGTTAAAATTTTAAGTTATAAAGCAGTATTTAGTGTCACAGAGCATACCTGCAGGCATATTTACAGTGAAACTGTACAGAAAAAAAAATAAAGAAAAAAGGTATTTAGCATGTTTTAAATGGCAGGCAGATTGACCATAAGGTAGAACTAAATATTTATGAATGAGAGTATTGTCTATAAGTAGAATGGTGACCGAGACCTGTAGTAACCACATTCCTGTGTCTCCAGATGAACATCTTTCTTTCTGWAATCTTGTATCTGAAATATGTTTTCTTTCAAGTATTCAAAGTATTAGCTTCTGARTAACTTCATCATAGTTTAAATTTATGGAAAATAAGAACTGATGGAAGCTCAGGTTGTCTTTCCAAAGTGTTGTAACAGTAGTAATGGATCCCAGTACCACTAGCGAAATCTAACTTGAGAGAGTGAATATCTAATTAATATTTTTATATTTATTTTAATGTTAAATAGTAATGTTCAAATGGTTATAAACRGTAGTGAGAACTTTTTTGTTGTTGTTTAGGTATTCTTCAGCTCCTTTGCCAGGGAAAGAGAATCTGTTACGCTTTTGGCACCGAGCTTCTCAACCTGTCTTTAGAAAGATGAGTTTTGGTATATTAATACAGACTCTAACTGGAATTTACCTTGCCACTAAATATCATGGAATATATTTCAAAATGCTGGAGCAGATAAAACCTAAGAAGGATCCTGAAGAGCTGGAAGCCTGAAATTGAACMAAAAAAACTTCCCAATTGCCTTGGGCAGGTAACCATAATAAACAAAGAAAGAAGTTGCTGCTTGCTGCCTTTTTGTCAAAATAAAGACTCCAAATTATTTTAAATTGTAAACTTAAATGCAAATCGATTTTTTTACAACATGTTCTCCTTACTAAGATGCATATACTCCATATACAGCTTTTTTTCTTTGAAAACTGAAAAAAGTAGTCTTACTTTGAAGTGATACTTCATCTTCTGGAAGTTGTAAATGAGGATTATTAAAAAAAGATATTTCTCATGATATTGCAAACCATGGTAGCTTATAATTCCATTAAGGTATTTTCTTTCTAAGCTTTCCCCATTTTCTTCTCCTTTTCTTTATGCACTGACCACAAAATGACTCTGCTTTGGTTGTTTCAGGGAACACTTTTGGGAACACTGTCATCCCAGAGGAGTAGAAATGATACTTGTGTGCCAGTGACTTTTCAGAGTCCAGTTTGGACAAGTTTAGGATGAAGCTTACCTGAAACACATGAATTACTGATGACTAGGAGAAGCAGTCTTATTTGTAGAGCTACTGCAACTTACTTTTTGGTATCATTCCTATATAACTGCTTAATTTTCTTAATAGTATAACAACTAGCACAAGTACCTACTTACTCAAAGATTTTCTCTTTACTGCACTGATTGAGTTCCCGGAGTTG
Source organism: Nothoprocta perdicaria (assembly GCF_003342845.1). Lineage (NCBI taxonomy): Eukaryota > Metazoa > Chordata > Aves > Tinamiformes > Tinamidae > Nothoprocta > Nothoprocta perdicaria. Next base: position 240,438 of record NW_020454672.1, on the reverse strand, counting down.
AGTCCACCTTCAATTGCTTAACTAATGCATTGTAGAATCCTTAAGGTTGGAAGGGAAGTCCAACCCCGTGCACATGCAGGGTCACCTGGACCATGTGGCACAGGGCTGTGTCCAAGCAGGTGTGGAAGATCTGCAGAGAAGGAGACTCCACAACCTCTCTGTGCAGCCTGCTCCAGGGCTCTGTCACCCTCACTGTTAAGAAATGTTTCCTTAAGTTCCTGTGGAACTTTTGGTGCTTCAGTTTGTGGCCATTCCCTCTAGACCTATCAGTGGCTGCCAGTGAAGAATCTGGTYCCATCCTCTTCACTCCCTTCCTTAAGGTATTTATATACACTGATCAGAGGCACATAGGCTTTGCATCCTGAACTGGACCATTGGCTGGAATTCCTCAGGTGTTTGCATGGCCCATCTCCATGGCTTATTTTTGTGTTTAGGTTACAGCATTGAAAGTGGTGCTTTGGAATAGGAGCTTGTTACCTCATCAGGTGAGTGAAGGGAGGAAACTAACACAGTAAGAAAAAGCTAAAGTACTAACATGGGTCGCATACATATTATAGATTTTATGAATACTGATAACTTAAAAATGGTTTTCAGAACTTGCTTACAGAAATRCAAATACTAGAGTAAGGTTCTGTGAATTAAGAAATATTTATGTTGAAATAAAGTAAGCAGTTGTGAGCTTCAAATAACTTCAGATTAAGCATTTGACTTCTTAGTACTTTTTTGCCACCAAGTAAGGAAATGGGGAAGATGCAGAAATCTTTTCACCGGAAAAAAAAATGTAATAGCTTGTTTCCAATATTATCATTTGGAAATTTTGATATCTTACATTTCCTAAAACTAAGGTTGCAACAAAACACATTGACAGAATCTCGGTACCAATCCTTGAATATTCAATGAACAATAACATCTTTTTAACTTGAAAAGTTGTTAGCACAAAAATTTATACTGAGCAGCAAATAAAGCCTATCCAGAAAAACCCTTCTCCTTATAACCCGTTCCACTCAACATTCATTTCTTCATAAAGCAACAGATCATTTTCAGAAGTCTCAAGCAGCTGATTCTGCTACTGTGAGGTCCATCTGTCTCCTCTAGTTTCAAGATTAATGGGCCAGATTCACTTTTGTGAGTCAGAGTTGGTTTCAAATTGACAGTTATAGTGCCCTAGATCATAGAAGTGTTGAATGCAATGTGAAAAGTTGTAAAATGCAGTGTATTCTGCAGCTTGAAAACTAAATCAGGATTTTTTTCCACTGAAGCAATAAAGGTGATGCGTGGTCTGTCCTGTAAACTCTGTATTACAATTACTGGCCAGCACACTTCAGTAAAACACTGTTATCCTCAGAGATGCACCTGGTAATATACATTAATAAAAAGAAAGAATTCAGCACTAAGACCTTGAAATGATTTTGCAAATTCTATGCTAAGGTGCTGCTGAAAAACATGCTAAAATAGTTTAATCACATTTATCTACCTTTTCCTTGTTGCTGTAGCAGGGAAATCATACGCTATAACCAGTAGTAGTCTGATTTATACAGGGAATTAGCAAAATGGGAGTATATGCATAAGCATTGTTATGCACAATTAGTTTAGTTTTTCTTAATCTGAAGTGTTTAATTGACGTGATGTGATACCAGACTGCATCTGAAGAGGTGACCGCACCTTGTATCACCTGTTGTACAGATTGTCACAGATTCTTACATTTGATAATAGAAAACTTACACTAAAGCTCATACTTTGCAATAGTATCTCTAAGAATGAAACTCAGCAGTTTGGTTGTAAATGGGTATTTAACAAGACAGAGTTAAGCCATTTAAAGGGCTAGAGTGATTTAGAATGTTACTGTCATAGCCATCTCCCTTTCCATGTGCTATTTTTGACATCAGTTCAAGTGATAATTACTCTGAGTAGTCAAAAATGCAAGCTGTGGCTTTTCATGATCTGATTCAAACTGCATTTTTTTTTAGATCTTTGAAAAGAGGGAAAGGTTGAAAAGTGTAACAGGAAGAAATTCACATGCCTCAGCATCTCCAAATACCTTCCAAAGGCCAATGGTTACTACCAGCAGAATTGATGAATATACAAGCTGCAAGTTTTGTTTGTTTGTTTGTTTAATAGTTAACATTTTACATCCTGGCACAGACCAGCTACAATCCTTAGGCAAAAAGCTTAAAATCAAGGTGTGTGTGTTGTAAAGAAGACAGTTGTATTCCCTGCACACTTCCACTTAAACTGCAGATGAAAAGTCCTCAAAACTAAAAGAAAAAAAAAAAAAGTAAGTTCTAACATCAGTGCACCTGAAGCACTGCTTTCACTGAGATTTGGAAATATTTTTCTTCAACTCTGTTTCATGTACTGGATAAAACACATGCTATTTTACACCACTGAAAAACAACCTTTTACCAATGCTTGGCTTCCTGCCAACTTCTAACAAGCTCATTGCAAGCACTACCTTTTTATTCAAAAATCTCTAGTACATTAGAACAGATTTTAAACGCACCTTTCCTCTACCAGTATAGGAAGAAACTAGTTACAGAATGTACATCAGAGTAATGATTTTTATTACCTTCTAGGAATGCACATACCTGATATATAAGCTATGACTGACTACTTAGAAGTCTGACCTACTTCCAAAAGACTGCTGAGAGACTAGCTATTGGTAAGAATCAAGACCTACTTTAAAAAGCATCAATTCTATTCATATTTCATTTTGGTCACAAATCTCAATATTACACTCTATTAGAAAGCAGATACCTCTGCACATCATAATAAATAACAACCCCTTTTTATCAGTCCCCTGCCTGACTCCTTTCTGTTTTTTTTCCTGCCCTCAAATCCCAGTCCTGACATGCTCCAGCCACAAAGTAGAGACAAAACAACCAAATCTTCATCTAATGTTTCATTTATTCGTCTGAAATCAGCTTTCATCGATATGCAGTTGTACAAAAGGTTTTCTTTAAACAGAGCCCACTTCGGTATCCATCATACTTGATACATACTTGAGGCATTTCCTGTCTAACAGCACTATAAATAGAATATCAATTCCAGCAGAAAAATCTCTAACTGCAAACTTTTGAGAACATTTTTAAAAATATCTTGGAGAACATTTTTTAAAACAAAAGTTTTTTTAAAATAGTAAATTTTACAAAGGACTTTTTTATCTTACAAACCTCTCAGTGTTTATCTTGCAAACCTCTCATAAAGAAAACTGATTTTGTCAATTAACATCAGAAATGTTAAATCTAGCAACTCAGAAGTGCAAACATGCCAAATTTTGTGGAATGGTTCCCCTATTTACTTGTAGCCATGTAATTCAACACAAGGGTTTGAATTTCTGTGATATATTTACTTACACAAAACTAATTCTGGTGCTCAGCAAGGTGTTCTCTACATTGGAGGACAAAAAGGAGAAAAAGTATTTCTTTGAACTGGTAGAAGTCATTCATTACATTTTTAAGCATTTTTTTCTTCTTGATTTTAAGCTACAGACGACTTTTATTAGAATACCTGACTGCTAGAAGGAAGCTCTTCTCTCTACCTAACAAAAAAATAAAATTCGAATCTTTCACAGAAAATTAAAACAATATCATGTTGCTCATTCTAGAGCTCCTTTCAGAGCCCTCAAATGTTGATACATTCATTCCTATATAATCTGGAAATAAAAATCTAATGAAAGATTACATATTAACAGGATACTATTAGTTAAGCATCAAATTAGGAACCTAGAAATGGAACAGAAGGTAGGAATGTCAATAAAACATGTAAGTATTTACACAGGAATTCTACCTCTTCAATGATTTATTAATCAAATGTATCTACATTAATAAAACATTGAGAAGCTGCTGTAAAATACAAAGAATACACAGATACTTGGAGAAAAAACTTTATTTTAGGTTCAAGGAATAATTTTTTTTTTCTTGTTTTCTAATATATGATCCACGCATATAGAAGTATGAGCATTTTTCCCTTTCCGATTCAAGTTTTGTGCAATGAACCACTCTATTAATGGAAGGCATTAACAAGAAGAAAAAGATTAAAAACTATTTCAGCCCATAAACTGAAACATCAGCAAGTCTGATTTTATTATGATACYCTATTCTTATCTGGATGACACACAAAGAAACAATATTTTTTCCAAGTATTAAGCTGTATCCTTTCTTAATTCCGTCCAGTCACGATGTCTTACTGAAGTTTTAGGTATGATTTGGTTTTCTAAGCAAGCGTTTTCAGCTCCTTGGGACAAGCAGCCTAGAYGTTATCTAGGGAGGCAAGACTAGGGAGGCAGTGTTATCTTTACTGACAACTGCGCAGCAGAACCGAGCACGATCCCGGGCCAGCACGAGCTTTCCACCCCGGTGCTGTAAACAGGCTCCAGAGGCACCTCGGTGTGCTCAACCATGGCATAGCCGCCCACAGCTCCGCGCAGCCCTTACACCAGGCGGGCTTGGAGCGCTACCATCCACGCACCTCATTGACACCACCTGTGTCTGAGGCCGCCACCTGACTCCCTGCGAGCCCTTCCACAGATTTAATTGTGTTGTGTGYAAGCATCCAGATCCCCTCCTCTGCATTTCTCCACCACCACCAAACTTCCTCATCTCCCAAGGCRCTCGTGGCCTCGCGAGGCCGCCAGCAGCCACACCAGCCTGGGGCTCATGGCGGCGGCGTGTGGGAAGGTGGTGCCCGTTGGGAGGGACCGTTAGGGCCAGTGCCACCGGGTTCTATAGGTCCCTCAGAGGAATATGTTCACCAGCTGGGAGCTGTCCTGGGCCTCCCCTGTTAGCCACTCTAGGCCTAGTGGGGATTTTGCTTAACCCAGTGCAGCTGTTTTTGAGTGCTCAAAACCAACAAGTAGCCAAGCGACTAGCTAAAATGTCAAGTTACCCCAAAGAACACACGCATGGTATTTTTTAAAAAGTGGAGAGCCATTGAGGCAGCTGAATACAGTCTAGATGTGGAATACAGTTTRGGCTGGTTTGGGAGTTTTTTTGGTTGGTTGGTTGGTTTTCTTTTAGTGAACTTAACCCTGTAAGAGCAGGAGTAAAAGTTCAGCTGCCAAAGACCTCCTGCCTGGCTGGGGCTTCCTCATCCCCTATGCTGACAAGAAAGGCGAAGATTTTCATCAAATTTGTCAGGCCAACACGCTTCAATCTGGTATGTTACCAGTATTTTCCCTACAGAAAATGCCTAGTGCTCAGTTAAGTTGGCAGAACATTTAGAACCTAAACTTGTTTCAAAAAATATTACTCAAAAGGTGCCTTACTTTCTTTAGAGCAAAATAGGGATATAGCTACTGCTAGAATTTTAAATGAGACTAAAAGACAACTGTACACATCCGTAAGACAACTAAAAATATTCCTATAAGTAAAATCTATCTGAGCGTTAGGTAATTAATTGTGTAATTTTATTGTTTTGACCTGTTTCAGTTCTTTGACAAATCTCTTAGAAGACTGTCCCAGTGGAGAGGAATAAAAAGCAGCGGTGCGTTACAATATTGTAATTACAATTACAATGCAGGCATCTGCTGACAGAGGAGAAAGTTGAAGTTGGTTAGGCAATAAAATGTCGGAGTTTGACATTCAGCTCTCTCTCTTTAGTCAGTAAGTCCTGACTGTGTTTCTTGTAAGCATCGAACTGCAGCCAGAGTTTGCTGTACGCCCGCTTGCTGCTTTCCAGCTGCTGTTGGAGCTCTTGGACTCTCACATCACCATCTCCTGATGAGGCCTCCTTTGCACAGCGCTCTTCTGCTAGTCGCCTGGCTCCTACTACAGCCTCCAGCTTCTCTGCCAGCTGCTGAATTTGCTGCTGTTTCTCTTGCAGAGCTTTGCCCCTTTCCAGGGCCAAGTTCAGGAGTTCCTCCTTCTCCCGACACGCTCTCTCCAGCTTTGCCTCCAGCTCAGTGCCCTGAGCCTTCTGCTGACTTTCTTCCTGCTCTACCTGTGCGAGCGTTTGTTGGTGCTTCTCCTGTAAGTGCTGCAGCTGTTTTTTTAATGAATCGGCTTCCCTGCTGTAAGCACTTGCCTGTTGGGTCTGAGCTTCCAGCATCTCCTTTTCCCGCTCCTGGGCTCTGCGAGTCTCATAAGCGCATTTCTCCTGCAAGGAATCCAGCTGCCGAGAGAGCTCCCTTACCTGCTCCGTGAGCTGGAGCACTTCAGCTTCCTTCTCTCTCACAGTCTCACTGAAGAGAGTTTCATTCTCTTGCCTCAGGTGCTTGTTCTCCTCCAATAGTTGCATATTATGTTTCTTATGTTCATCCTTGAAGCGAATCATTTTCTCATGGTTGTCAGCCAGGTGCATGAAACGCTGCTCCAGACACTGAATCCGCTGGGTCTGGGCTTTCAGCTTTGCAGCATCCTCAGTCCTCAGCTCCTCCAGCTTCGTGTTGAGCTGCTCCAGGCCCCTGCAGCGCTTGTGTGCGTCGTCTGCCCTTCTCTTCAATATGCAGATAAGGCGATACTGTTCCTCTATGCGGGAACGAAGCACGGCCTTCTCACACTTCTCAACTTCAGGGATCCCGCAGAATTTCCACAGATCCTTGTTCAGGTCTTCTATGTCTCTCTCCGTCTCTGGATCACTTGCGGGATTGACCTTCCCAGAGTCTATCTTATRTTCAGCCATGGAGCTACTGTCTCTCACAAAGATGAAAAGAAGTTTCTGCTGACATTCAGCATATCTCAGCTGTCCCCGGTGGTTCTCATCTGTGTCCCACCACACTCAGCGACCAGGTAGAGAGTGTCCTAGGGRCATGGTTCTATCACCCATGGAGACCAACTCCTCCTGAAGGCAACAGGATTAGATGGATCTTGCAACCTATTTACAAGTTTTTGGCAATGTGTTACATATCGCATCTAAAATAACTGAATAGACTTGCTCTGTCCTTAGAGATTTATGATTTAAGAGATCTACTCAGTGCTAATAATTATTGAATCCAATGTGGTAAAAACACTTGGTGCTTGAAGAAATAGTTCATAATCTAAGTTTTAACAAAGATTTGCTGRATTATTTTAGGCACATAATAATTTTAAAAGTCTGTTTTCTCATCTGTAAAATAAATATTTGTGTTCTGGTAGCACCATAGCAATGCCTAATAATGCTGCATGGTACCCAGGTGTATGAAAAGCTAGTTTAAAAATTATCTACATTCTTTTCATTCAGACACAGAACCTAGAAATAGGCAGCATATAAAACAATATGCTGTTAAMCAGCATATTAGTTTTGTAAATGTCYTCGGTTTGTTTAGCTGGAAGTAAAGCAGGATATGTGACAGAAGTGGCTTAAAGAAAGGATTCGAGGAAAGGTGAAAAATACTGTAGAAATGAAATTTGTTCAGAAATGAATTCAAGCTAAAGGAAAGTCTGAGGCACAGAACCAGTCTACAGACGCAGAGCAACGTAGTGGCGACCGTCAGTGGGGACACTACCTCTAGATACTCCATCCCTCTGCTGCTCTTTGCCTTCTGCCAATGTATTTGGAAAGAATGGAGCAGAGAGAAAAGGACCAAAAAAGGCTGTCTAGTGAAAACGTGTCAAAGAGAAGGAATTAAGAGGAGAAAATGTTTTCTTACCAAGTGTGTTCTCTGTTTGTTGCCACTCCTACTGTGGGGTTTCTGTCTCCATGGGGATAGGACTTCAGTCACTCCAGAGCTGTTGCCTTCTTCTGTCCTGCTTGGAAAAGGTCCAGCTGAAGCTGGGCCAAGCCCAGCACAGTGACAGAAAGAATGAGGAGAGTTTTTTAGCAAACAAATGATGTGAACACCTTAAGTAGCGTAGCTTCTGTAAAAGGATTTCCAGAAATACAACACAAAGACCTCTCTCGGCCTGCACCGTTTGTAGCAGRGGAATTTGGAATCACAGGTAACACCGTCTCAGAATGTGCAGAACATCCACAGGCTCAAGTAAGGATCTAGCCCCTGCCTCTAAAATCTTATAAMTTTAATCAGCAGTTGATGATGAATCCGGCGGCTATGATGAGGAAGGGAAAAACATATGCAGCTGAAGGGAGAAGTTCAAGTTGCGACTTCTCATCTTGTTTGCTTCATAGCATTTTCCAAAGAGGGCACAGGACTAGGTCTTTCCAAATGGGTAAAATGAGGTCACCAAGCCAACCAAGGTTTGTAGGATTAGCGCAGAAACGGGAGGTAGAGGAATAGGGATTTTTCAGATACATGATATGGAAGGAGAGCTGTGAATGAGCAAAGGGGGAAAAGGTTGTGTTTGTCCCAGTGATTTGTCTGGAGCATTCTACAAGCATTGCTGATTTTTCATAAAGATGAACAGCAATCAGAGCAGGTTGATTAATTTATCAAACTCTCTTCTAGTGAGTTTCAGTTACATCTTAATTATATGACTTTAGAGTTCTGGTTATGGATGACAAGCCTTTCCTTTTGACTGCAGGGTAAGAAGAGACTTCCTAACACTTTGTCTTGGTCAACTGCATGAACATACATTTTCCTATCACATTAAGTGTTATCAATTCTGGAGCATCCTGCTGTAGTTAGGAATGATTATGAAGTTGATGGAAAACCATATTTACTACACAAGCCATGTTCAGAGGAATATCAAAAAAATGCACATTTTCAATCATTTTCATTGGGTATTTTCAATACAAAATTCCTGCTTACTTGCACAGTTAGATCCAATGATTGTCTTCAGAGATTGAGACTAAGACCTACTTCGGACATTTGTAATTCCCACAGATTGTTTATTGGACAGAAAGGAGGTTCCCCAGTAGGTTGAACAACACTGTCCCTTTCCCCCAGGCTCATGGGRTGTAATATCAAGTATTCTATATGTTGACTGCTGTATAATTAAGTTCAGCAACTGAGATGAGGCCGCCTTTGCCTCTCTAAGGAAATGCGGGATTTTAACAGCTTCTAGACCTATGCATCTACAGTAAATTAAATGTGCATTTATTTTGAAAAGTTTTTCCTCTGCATTTTTTTTTTTACATTCTGTACTGATAATACTTTCATTTTTCATGGAACAAAGAACCCTGTGGTGCTTTAATAGATTATGTTTATTAAAAACAAACCAACAAAACCAAAAACAATATAATACAATTTATATTTTATGCATTTAGCTTTTGTTACTGGTATTTCTACATGTGACAAATTCCACTCTTATTTCATATGCTGCAAAGCTACCAAACCAGGACGACCAGAATCGCAGCAGTCTCCTAATGGTGGTGCTAAAATACAGATTTTTTTTTTTTTTTTAAATACAAAACAAAACAAAAACAAACAAGCCAACAGATATAGGCATAGATAGTAAATATGCTTTACAAAATAAATAGCCAGCATATTTGTCGTCATTAAAACCGGCAATTTAGATGCAATCTGGAAAAAAAAAAAAAAAAGCCCTCAATATCTTCAGCATTTAAGAGCAAGGTTAATATATTTAGTAAGGTGATTAGTACATGTATATACAGACTCGTTATGACCCTGGTTGTTCATTGGAATTAACACTTCTCTGCATCTTGGCAAGGGAGAACATCAACAGTACCACCTYGTAGGATGTTTCTTTTATCAAACAAGATCCTTTTGCATCCTAGAAATGTAAAGCTATAGATAATTTTTTAATGAATTCTGCACACATACTTCATGTGGAGAGATCTGGCATAGCATTAAAGAGGACTCAGCTGTGTATTTGCACTAATGAGCATGGAACAACCCCCAATCTTTTGCYATTTTATTACTAACACCTCAAAAACAATACCAATGTGGCAAAGAAGAAAGAGCTGCCCTTTGACTGTCAGTTTAGATGTAGGAATCAAACCCACATCATTTAGGCAATTCCAACATCTAAATATCACAGCTACCTCTACCACTGAATCCTGTAAGTGCAATCTTACCTGAATTCATTTTCGGTGAATAAAAAAAAAATAAAAGAACTCCCTACATTTACATAATAATCTGCAGACAGCAGTTTCATTTGAAATAAAAAATGACATTTGATAGCACAAAACAGAACAGAATGAGAACAGACACCATCAAAAGAGCTACTGCTTTTCAAGTTTCTCTCCTCTATATTTTTTCTTCCCTCCATTTTTCTCCCCCTTTTTTTTTTTTTTTCCTCCCCTTCTATTTTTGCAATAGCAATTCAAAAGTCACTTTATTTTGTCAATTTTGCAACCATTAGCATCCTGAGAGGTAGTGTATCTTCTACCCATGTGTTTGGCGAGTTCATCATCTTCTCCCACAGGGCAGTTTCAGCTGAAGTTGAATCCATCCAGTCGACTGTAGTTCCATAGCTTTTACCTAATAAATAAATAAATAAATAAATAMATAMATAAATAAATAAATAAATAAAATCAGGTTTAAGAGAAGCATTAATCACTTAGTATGCTTCAAATTTGAGAGGAGATAATCAAATCAGCACTTCTTGTGTAAGAATCTAGAAGTGGATATTGAAAGTTCTGTGTCTTTTTACTCAGCAACTTCTGTCAAATATAATAACTGACAACTTTGCACAAAAGCAACATTATCTTTTTCCTCTGTGTATTATTMTTTGTTTTATTTTGTCAGAAGCCCAAGACAGAAAAACAAATACATGGGCTTATCTTCCACATAAATGGAACAAGATACAGAGACCTAACATCTAAGAGGAATTAAAAATAAAATAGGCCACTAATTTTGGTACTGAAATGCAAGTTTGGCTACTTAAACGTTCAGTCAGAGACTTCCTCCCCTATTTTTTTATTTTAGGTTATGCTTATAAACCATGCAAGAAGTTCCTTTGGGAGAAGTCATTTTTAATTTGCATTTCCTTGAAAAGACTCCAAACACATCCCTCCCACAGACCAAAGAGGGCAAAGAAAGGGACAAAGCACAAGGACTGAGCACACATGCAAATTTTGTACCAATTCACCTTCCAATACTGCCTTTTATGCTAAATGATTGTTTGCATTCATAGTAGTAATATTTTTCATCTTTTCTCTATTCCTTTTCCATATCTCCAAATCTTACCATGCATTCTCTCTCTCTCAAATCTCCACCCAGTACTGTCTCTACACTATGTACCATATTTTGCATGTGTAAATTTGTCCAAAGTTATCAAGATTTTGTGTGTAGATGCCACATATTCTGTGCTTCAAACGGTACCAGATACTATGAATGGACAAACACAAGTTTATTTCTAAGGTTTCTCCCAACTTCTCAGTCATCCCCATCCCTCATAATAATTCTTCTATTTACATTACAGTATCCAGGCTGAGGAGTAGATAAATTAATGAAACTCCTTAATGAAACTCCTTACTAAATAAATAGCTGGGAGGCTGTTCAGTGATCTTTGCAAAAAGAGAAGAAATAGAAAGGTAAAAAAAAAAGGAAACAAAGAATGATTAATCACAAGATTAATCTGCCAAGAGCCAGGTACCTGTTCCAAGGCCTATCCTGAGACCTCCCAAAAAATGGTTGGCTAGTTTGTGGTGATCCCAGACCGTGAGTTCTATGCAGGCTTCTTTCAAGTCTTCTGGTCTAAAGCCATCGTAGACCATGGTGTGGTTGAACACCGGGTTTGTAGTTTTTGCCACTGTTCTTGTTTTCTGACGACTTTTCCTGCTCGTATCTGGAAGAATGGTACTTGGAAGAATGGAGAAAGCATCGTCAGTTTGCATTTGGTCAGCACAGAGTGCATTAAACGCACTGAATCCCAGAAAGCTACTGATTTATGCTCTTCTTTGAGAGCTGCAACGTGCCTGAAGGGGCTTTAGCAGCACAGAGCTAGGCCACAGGCTGCATTCTCAGTCCCTCAAGAAGTACTGGCAGGATGTGTCCACCCATGGGTTTCAACCAAGGGCAAGGAAGTCAGGTGGGGAGGAGATCCCAGGGAGCTTGTCTGTGGGATCACCAACAGTGACGCTGAAACCGGTCTGTTGCTGCCAGAGATCTCCCAGCCATCTTGCCACTCTTCTCTCTTTCCATTTTAATGTGCTTGTGGAAAGGCAGGCGGGAGAAATACAACTGTGCTTCTCATTCCTGTCTCCTCCTGTGATGTGCTATGCTAAACTGTACTTTGACAACACCTTTTTTGTTTAAGTACAGCTAAAAACAGATGTAAGAACTAATTTAATGTTGACTAGCCATTCCACTAAAGAGCTAAGGAAACAAAGTGAAGCATAAGGACTCTAAAGGAAATTCTCTCAGTACATTACGATGGGTGGCATATACTTAGCATATTAAAGATACAAATCCTGCAGAATGATTTGCATTACAGTCAAATAGAATGTAATTACACATTATTTAATTTAAATTTAAAGAAAAATGGAGGATTAGAAAGCATTATTAGGCCACTACATGTGATGGTTATAATCACAGTTATTACCACTTAATAAAAGAGTTGAGCCTGTTGCCCCTCTGAAGAGGAAGGTCATGGCATTCCTTCACCCAAATGTGGACCTCMCCAGTGGTTGGAATCTTTTTTCCTTAAAAACAAAACAGGAGACATACAGCAGTGCTGAATACTTCCTACCAGTAGAATACTTGGTAAAAATTCTGCATAATGAATGAGAGGCAGAGGGAAWGGAGAACAAAACTGCTAAATAAGAAATCTTTCAAATGTGGGAAAAATATTTCTCATGAAAATTGAGAGCATATCTTTCTAAATTTACTTTGGACACAACCTCTCTGCTTCCAACAGGATGGAATATTCTACCCTTTCTGTCACAAATCCTTCTGCAACTACATGGTATTATTCTTTATTTAAAACTGAATGAAGTATTATTTTTTCTTTGTAGTACTTTCTTCCCTTCACAGAATTACAGAATTATAGAATTCTTAAAGTTGGAGGGGACCTTTAGAGATCATTTAGTTCAAACCCCCTGCACAGAGAGGGTCACCTAGAGCATGTGGCACAGGGCTGCGTCCAAGCGGGTTTGGAAGATCTCCAGAGAAGGAGACTCCACAACCTCTCYGGGCAGCCTGTTCCAGGGCTCTGTCACCTTGCGAAGAAATTTTTCCTTAAGTTTCTGTAGAACTTTTGGTGCTTCAGTTTGTGGTCATTTCCTCTAGGTCAGGAAAAGGAATTTAGGGAAAAAATAAGAACACTCTTAAACTTTCATCTCCCCCTTTTTTTTTTTTTTTTGGGGGGGGGGGGAGGGGTTTGCTTTAGTCTAACTATTTTTGACCTCTTCTCATCTTAAACAGTTATTTTTGCCCCTACTGCCTTTCTAAATATTCAGATCCTAAATTCCCCCTCTACCCTACACTTYGGAAAGGAGAGGTCTTGCTCTGATCTCCTCACCTCAAGACCCATTTGCCAAATTCTCTAATGATATTTTTCTACTTGGAACCAGATACTTTATTATCTACATAGACTGGATTTCAGACCTAATAGATTACAACAATTATAACAACAACATTATAATTTTTTCCGTAATAACAATAAAGACAACAAAATGGCCTTGGATCCTAAACTGAATTAATGACCACATTGACCCTGAAGATGAATTTATGCTTTTATATTAAAAAAGATGGCTGGAGATTTCACTTGTCCAAAGGCCTGTCAAACCCAAACAAAGGTAATGCCATACCTCCAACAGGCCGTGGTACGTACTGGAGGGCTATTTTCATTTGCCCTCTGTTTTCTACTTCAAGAGCCATTGTTGAAGCCTGAAATAATAAAAATAAGCAAATGAACAAACAAACAAACAAACAAACAAACAAACAAATAAAGTCACCATCCACAAACCTTGCATTTCACACTCACAGTTTCCTCTCCTAATTTTTCCCACAGAAATAAGCTTGACTTCTACAAGAGATTTTTTTTTCTTCTTTTCTTATCCTTCTGTCTTGTATCAACTTATCAGACACTGAGAGATTTTAAGGCAAGCCTAAGCACTGGACAGTGCAACAGTGGATATATATTCTCAGTAGACCTATTATATAGTTAGAAAACAAGTGCTCATATATCTATTGCAGCAACATGACATAATGAAGYAGCAGCCTGAAATTCCCACTTCTCAATCTTTGAGAATTTTTTTTGTATTATTAAATTGGTTGGCTCCTTACTATATTAATCAAAACCTCAGAATTGTATTTTCTGTTCACTAAAGTGAATTAAATGATTCTAAGCAGTACAAAAACTATTCTTCTCTGCTTGAAAGATCTGCAGAAGACAAGACCCAAGTAAACAATCACTCCGTCTTGCACTTACACAGTGAAAAATACAAACCAAATAATCCAACTTCCATAACCTACCCTTGGCTTAAGTGGAAACCAGTTGATCTGCTTGTTTATTTTGTCATTCCAGTCCCACATTCCCAAATCTAGCTCCACTTCACCAAGGAAACTGTTCCTCCCAAAGGTATCATTGTGCCAGACAGAGATATTCAGCCTCTGGTTCTTTAGGAGCGACTTCTCGATTTTATACTGCCAGGAGGGAGAAAGGAAAGAAAGAACATTGAACCCAGTGGGAGCTTAATCAAAGCCTTGTCTGAGAGTGATAAGGTTGGAGAAGATATGCCTGGATTCATACAACTATAAGTAATCATTTCTTCATTTCAAAACAGCTCTTTTCATGTCTTAATCCTATTTTAAAATATTTTAAATTCATACTTGGGTTTGCTTGTAAGAACTATAGGAAAATCAAAGTTTCCATGGTGTATCCATTAATGGAAAAAAAGGGTTCTTTTATGGAGCAAAGCATCTCGTTTTAATAAATAGACACCTGTTTTGAGAACATTTGGMCTTGAACTGAAAAGTTCAAGTTTGTAATATCTCATGCATATCCCTGGGGTTTTTGTCTAGTAATAGTTTGATAAATACCCGCAAAATTTCATTGTAGACTGGATTTAAAGTTTTCTTTTTCACAGAGGTCTTCCGTTTGCCCAGCTTGTATTTTTCTGGAAGCAGGTAAGTCTTTACATACCTAAAATTTAAACAGGTTGATACAAACAAACAAACAAACAAATCAACCACCTTCCAACTTTCCAACTTCCTCATTCAAAATACATAAGTCAGTGAAAAACAAAATACAGTGGTTTTCTAAAATAAAGTAATTCCATTTCACTAATCATTATTTGTTAAGCTTGTGCTATCTAAGAAATGGAAAGAGTGGTTTAAAAGTTATACAAATAGTGCTTACTGTTCCAAAGTAGGGAATGATTTTTCTCTGCCAGGAGGAATCTGTTGGAGTGTCTCCAACACCTACCAAAGCAGGATTTACCATCCAGAAAGTTAAATTTAAAGCCTGAGAGTAGAGTTTCATATTATTAAAGGTTTCAGCTTCCAAAGTTAATATGATGTAGTAATTTACAGYGGCAATTCTGTATTCATTTCAAAGAGGCAACAACCATCGAAAGCAGGTTATAGCCTCCTCATTCATTTATCTGGTTGTTTAATCCAACATGTGATAAACAAACAAAAAAACAATTTTCTTCATTTATTTATTAAAAGAAACTTTCATCAGGAAAAAATACATATAGATATAGTCTAGTTGTACTTACGGGTCTGAACGCTGTTGCTTAACATCTGCCACTGCCAAGTCTTTACACTGGCAGATAAAAATGTGGAGCTCCTTCAACTGCTCTACATAATCAATAGCAAACTGGATGTTCCCCTTCACATCAACATTGCCAAAATCTCCACTATAGATGCTCATTAGGCTTCCGCTCACCTGTACCAAAAAGGAGGATGAAAAGTTGTCAGTTTTGGAATTTGGCCAGATATTTCAAGATCAGGGTAGAAGTTCTGCTCAGAATTCAGACAGCAAAGCAATCAGCTCTGTCCTTTTAAGATGTAATTAAGAAATATGAGGGAGACTAAGCTTCTCAGCAAGCAAATTAACAAAGAATATTACTTATAAGTTTTAAAGGTGTTAGGCTAAACTTGCTATAAAAATGTGAATATAACATTAAGGTAGAAGTAAAATGTCAGAATGCTGCTCAAATGGTGACTGCCTGGGATYGGATATTTTAAATATCTCTTCAAGCTGATCTTTTCAGAGCCTAGGCTTTAAGGAATTAGGCCTTCTGAAAATAACAACAACAAAAACAACAAAAAATTAAAAATGAAGTCTTTACGAGACTGAGTTAAATATCTGAACARAGTATATTTGAAAACTAAACCCTAAATGGAGTGAAAAAAGAGGTATTTTTCTTTTACAAAAAAAMCTCTATCTTTCCCCCAATTTTTTCTTTTCCCATAAAGTGCACATAAACTAATGACTTTTGGTTGACCAGTCACTGACTGAATCACTACCTACCCCACAACAGTACTGCCTCCTTCTTTCCCTTAGTCTTTTTTCTCTTGCTCCCTTTCTTAACACTTGCTTTGTGTACATTGCCCCTCATTTTGAGCTAAGACTGCAAGCTCTTTGGGTAAAGACATCTCTTTATTATTCATTATTTTCTATGTAGAGTTCCCAGTACAGTGGAGTCCTGAGCAAGCTCCAGGATGCGACTACAGTAAATGCAAAATATAATCCATCCAAGACTCTGTAGAGAACTCAATAACCCACAACATCGGTCTTTAAAAAAGAAAAACAGAAATAACTGCTTCCATTTATATACCGTAACAGTGGCCTAGCACATTTTGTTTTGCTTCTAAAGGAGCTTCATGCAGGAGTTCATGTGGCAGATGGAAGGAAGGAGACAACGATGCCAAGGAAGGAAAGACAAGAGGAACGAGGAAGCAAGTRGAACGCTGCTGGAGAGATTAGCTCAAGCAAAGTGCCATTGAAACGTGGCTTTGTTTACATACAGAGGATAAGGAGGCCATGCCAGAAGAGCTGCTAAGATTGGTTAGAGAGCTGGGACTCTTCTTGATTCTGCCAAAGGAATAACTGCCTTCTGATGCTGTATCTGTCTCTCTGTCATCACTCTAAAAAACATCACAGAAAGAAAGTCTATGTAGGCACAAGAAACATTTAAAAAGATAACGCAGAATTTTAATAATGCAAACTGGGACTTGTAAAAACCTGAATTTAAACCCCCTTGGAGTGCAATCTTAATAATTAATATGTTCTTTAAAAGTTCATGCACTTAAAAAATGTTGAAAGGGAATTTTTCAGAAGGAAAGTCTTCTTTTAAAGCAGGAATGCAACTAACCTCTCTTTAATCTCATATAGTAACAGAAAGTTTAAAGTTCATTTTATTGGGACAAGTAAACTCATTTTCACTACAATAAAAAATAAAATAAAATAAAATAAAATAAAATAAAATAAAATAAAATAAAATAAAATAAAATAAAATAAAATAAAATAAAATAAAATAAAATAAAATAAAATTTTGCAAATGACGATTCTATTGCTTCTCAAGTCTCTATCTTTTGGACAGTTAGTTGGGAGATACCATGCACAGAAGAAGAGCACTGAATACACCAAATGGCCTTTGGAAAACACCTTTATTGCAAGAGAGCAAGCAGAACCTCTAGTTTTGGTTTGGTGTAGACCAAAACCTCTGACCAAAACTAAAGGTTTGGTCAGACTGTGTGCTCACAAACTCATTCTCTCTCCATGTCTTCCCTATACAAAAGACACGTCTCTGTAACCTCCAGATGTGCTTTGGGTTCTTCCTACACAAGTTATCACCCTGTATTGCAGCTGTCAATGTATAATAAGGCTTTCCCCCTCCTTGGTACTTCAGCAGTCACAGACCTTCCACTAGCAGATGAAATTAGTAAATATTATTTCCTATTAGTAAATATTAGTAAATATTATTTCCTAAAAAGCTTTTAAAAATAATATTTATAGAAATGCTTTTGAATAATTCACTATAAACATTTTGTTACCCTAGTTTCTCTGACTACACCTATATAATATACAAATCATGTCTTACAAGCTAAAATCAAAAAGGTATTACAAGACAGTTTTAAGACCAGTTACCTTATTAAAGACCAATTTGGGGGATAGCATTAATAGATTTGAGTACTAAGAATTTCTTAGAATATCACAAATTACCATCCTAAAACCCTTCCTACCGTACATGACCTACCAGGTTATGTAAATTCCATCATTTTTTTTTTGTTTTTTTTTTTTTAAACAGACTGCTTCATTCAGAAACCACCTCAATCAATTTTTTAAACTGCTTTAACTGGTTTAAGCTTTAACTGGTTATTTTCAGATGGCCAGTTATCCACTTCAAACTTGCTTGGTATCCCAACTCTAACACTTTGAGCTCCTAATCTTTTGATTTGTCCACAGTGCAATGCCTTAGAGAGGTTTCCCTTGCGTAGCTCTCCCAAAAGGGCATTAGAAAGCTGTAATTTTACAGAATCTTTATTTAAAGAAGTGTTGCCCATAGACACTGAACAGTATTGAGTTATGCACTTGAAGAAAACTGTTTCATTGCATTTTGGATATTTCAAACTTTCAGAGGAAGAGCAGGAGAAGGCAGGGCTGAGCATAGTCCTGAAAGTCCCTTCAGCCCTGTCAGCCACTTATTTTTAGAGAAACAACCCAAAATATCAATACCTCTGCTGACTATAGTTATAGCAATAAGGATGGAGCAAGCAGTGTAACCATTCCTCAGTTAATAAAATATTTTTTTTTTTTTGTGGCATTTATGACCCAAATGCCTGTGTCACATCTAACCCTGTGCCCACTAATCCATATTCATCACTGACAGGGCTCAGGTGTTTATTCCACCATCTGGGAGACCTGGAAGGCAGCATCTGTAACTGGTTTTGCTGTGAGGTTGCAGGGCATGAAGGGCAGATTTCACATGCACCGTAGCCCCACAAATCCACACAGAAACCATTTTCTGAGGTGCACAAGAAAAATGCAGGGCCCTATTGCATTATCCAAGTTGAACAGTGCTGAAGAACTTCCTCTTCTCCATGCCCTATGACCAGTGAAGAATACCTGCACAGAAACACTCAGCCTGTCTACTTCAGCTGTTCATGGTAGGAGGTTGGTGCTTGRCCCATTTACAGCCTCCACACTTCTATCCACCCACTGTTTGGAGAGTGCAGACTAGGCAGCTCATATTGCTGAACACCCTCAAACATTAATGGCAGATTGGGAATAAGCTCTCAGTTAACATGTCTCCAAGGCCCCTCACTGTACTCCTCTTTTTTTATTATTATTTTAAAATAAAGACACAGACTAAATTGAGGCTACGTAAAAAGATACAGTATGTTGTTGAAAAATAAKGTTATTTACACAGAGAGGGACAGCCAGGTATCCAAACCCAGATCCCTGCAGAGAACACCAAGCGAATATCTTTCTGAAAAGGGTCACCAGATGGTGCCATTCCACCATAGTGCCTATAKTCTTACAAGCTTATTTTAGTCTATCAGCAATGTACACTCTGGAAATAAAATCCTTAGCCTCTGAGATAAAACATGCACTCTATGTAGATCTGTACAGGAGGAATAAATCTCTGTTTATTGGGCTAAAAAGTTCAGAAAGATGAAACAACCACAGGCTGCTGCTTGTGATCATCTCCTCCTAGTTGCTCTACAAACCTTATTATTCAATAGAGAACTTGTCAAACCCTGAAAAGTACTATCTTCCTAGTTCATAATACCACAGTAAAGGAAAGCTGTAGTCACATTATTTTGAACACAAAACTTACCTCGTCCTGTAGGAATGATGGTACTGACTTGCTCAGTCCTTTGAGTTTTTCAGGATGCGAAAACAGTTTATTGGGTTCTGGAGGCACTGTGGAAACTAAAGAGCAGCAGCAATTCAAAAGTTTCAAAAACAAGTTTGTACATCAAAAGAGTGAGATTCCATAGCAGGGAATGGTTAGAAACAAACAACTTCAGATGAAATACATGCACATGCACAACCATTTCACAACTTAGATGCAAGCTTCTTTTCACTGGACTCAGGTAAACTWTGGCTAGGACAATCTAGTTGACATCTCCTGTAACACTGGCCACAGTGTTTTGTCTGGCAAAAGAAGTTTTCATGTTGCATGACATCATGTACAAACACAGGTGCTACAAGAAAATTCTGATCAAACACAGTGAAAAAAAAAAAAGTTTACTTTTCAGCTTTTCTTTCTAGAAAAGTGTATTTATACACTACTGTTGACATTAGAGTCATTGTAAGGTCTTGGTAAGAAGTTGATATACAAGCCAGCTGCTTTCTTATCTACTCAGTCTCATTAATGGCAATAGGAATATTTGTGGAAATGAAGCAGTGTTTAGACCTGAACAAGGAAGTTACAAATATTCCTAGGGAGTTATATAATAAAATATTCCTCAGTAATTAGGTAATATTTATCCCAATATCTTGCAGCAGATCTCTTCAACTTTCATATAGCTCTAATGAATTTCACTTGGGTGTTCTTGGATGATTTCACTGTACAAAGCTTAAGTGCACAAGCCATCCTTGCAAAAATCCTGTCTGCAGTAAACCCACAATTCTCAGAATTTTCTGTGCCACAAACCTACTCATATTTAACAACATATTAAAATTCCACATATTAAAGGCATTTGACTGGATGCACATTGCAGAAGACAATACTCAGTATCTGCTAGCGTGGAATCATTCAGCAACAAACAGCCACCTACAACGGCACTGAACTACGGCATAAATTTAAGCATTTAAAAAAATTCCTGGATGAGATTGTTTGCAAGGCATAAATCGAGCTCTTCCAAAGCTTTTGGCACTGAAGCTCAAACGGCACTAAACGTATCAGTTACTGTCAGTATGCAGTTAGACGCAGTTTCCTATTTGGCAAGCATTTAGTCTAGCTGCATAACTTGTTAGTTATTACAAAAAAAAAAAAGATTTTTAATTTATTAGTTTAGATATCAATGGAGAAATCTCTCCACTATCTGGTGAAAGAATCCTATTACTCACTTCCTGCTGCATTTCCGTTCCTCTCTCCAGGCTGATCAGGTTTCAGATCTGCTCAGTGCAGTATTGACAAGAGTCACTCAGGAGCAAAAACTTTGCAATATTATAAATAGTATCAATATATTTTATGTGTGGAAAGTCTCAAGCTCTCTAAAGACCCTGCATTTTTCTAGCTTACATCATTCTCCTGACGAGCTGGATCATAATGAAGGGAATAACAGGGTATAAGCTAAATGAATCAAAAATGTGAATGGAATTTTCAAGAGAACTTGCTTGATTCTCTTTTCTCAGCTATCAGTTTGATTGTGCTGGCCATTTTTTCAAAAATTCACCCTCCTCACGCTCATTTTCTGCTAAGTAACTRCATATTCCAGATTGAAATTACAGCATATTTTCAGTAGGGTCTACCACTTGGCTCCCTATTTCGAAGTTCAAGTCCAGTGACTCATCTCTTGCTGGATTTGCTGGATTGTCAATACAAAGGGATTTGGAGAGGTTCATTTTCAACAGATTTATTCTGAAGGGTGTTCCATGTGAGTAAMAGTCAATCTTGCACCTTACAATGCAACAGATGAGGAGGCAAATTCAATATTTAAATGAGATCAGTCTTTCAACTGAGTGAACGTTCAAGGCTCCCAATGACTTCAGCAATCTTTTCATGCACAAAAGGATCAAAACCTGAAATGCACTGATAGATGGAAGAGTTTCTACAGGAACAGCAGGACATAAAATAAGCATATGACTTAAGAATAAAATAACACACACAAATCTACAAAAGCATTCAAGTCATGCTGAAGCTAAACAGATCTACAAGAAGAACACAATTCTTAAGTTTGGAAAAATCTTTCACTGACAAACAGAGGACACTGAAAAAAGAATAAATTTCCATGCAGACACAAAACATATTTACCATCTTCAGCACTAAGAGCTAATTCTTCCTTTGGAATATTTATTTTTCCTTTATCTGTGCAGGAAAAAAGTAACACATAGTTAGAAAGCTTGCTGTTCAGTACAATAGAACGGACTGCAGTGGTAGCCACGGAGTTAGTAGGAGTGAGGGCAAAACCTCCCAGCGACATGGTTAAATTCAAGAAATTCTTTCTACTTAGAGCACTACTTCAAGTCTGCTTCCAAGAGGGGAATGTTATCATTGACACAGCTTCTATCAGTGTTGTTGTAGCAATATTAGTACATCTACACCTAAAAACAATGAACTCGTTAGAAGCATGCAATAGCGTAAGTAATATTAGAGGAGTAATTTGTCCACAACAACTAACATATTTAAAATCTATGCCTCCAGATTCCAGTTTATAAATATGCAGTCAGTTTATGTCTTCTCATGAAAGAAGCCATGAAAAAACAAAAAAAACACTGAATACTGTTGGGCAGGATAAAGGGAGACAGCAACAACAAAAAAAATCTTAGGAGGCTGCAGATGGAGGTATAAAATTAATTCTACTGCCCAATAAATAGAGGCAAATTTTCAATTATTTTCCCCAATATCTGTTTGCTTATATTAACTATTAGAATAAACACACGAAACTCCAATAGACTAAGTAGTTTTTCATACTTCTAYTAATTTGTCCCAAGCAAGCAGCCTAGAAAGAAGGGCAATTCTTGTTGAATTCCTAGTTTGGATATTTGCCAATACTTCTGCTATATAAGTCTTTACTACTATCCAGGAAATAGTTCATCACCGATTAAAACAAKGCACTTTTTCCTGATTTCAGTGTTGTTTCAAAATAAACATGAACAGCTGAAAACAAAATTGTTTGAGAAATTAAGTGATTTTTTCAGTTCTACTCTATACTCTTCACTGAGAGCAAAGTAAGACATAAATATGGATCTCACTTTAAAAGCACTTTGTGTGCTTATTCAGAAAGTGATTCTCCTGCCAAGGTTCAGTGTCAGGGTACTAAAATGTTATTTGGCAAAGCTGTGTGGAAGAACAGCATGAACATGTTTAAGCCAAACTGGGGGTCATAGGAGACACAGACAACTTTGTGCTCACTTGAGGTGGCTGATGGAATGTCCTCTAGACTTTTGGAAGGCACTTTCCTATCTGCACTCCTTTTCAAAGCCATCAAAACAGGGTTTAATTCTTCCGAACCTGTTACAAGACAAAACATGTGAACACTGCACACAAGGACATGCCATTTTAAACAGCTCAGTAAAAAAACCCACTGATCTGTCACAAGCAAGCACAATGAACATTCAATGAAAACATAAATTCACTGTCGAACTGAGGGATGCATTGTATTCAGTTACTTCAAAATTAGAGATACAGGAATAGGAAATTATTTTATCCTTCTATGATAAAGATGTTCAAAACGAGTCTTATGAGTTATGTTATGAATCAGCCCTACAAAGTTATAGTTTCATTTTTTTCTCTGTGCAAATTTGTCTTTTTATTTCCTCTCCTGTGAAAAAATTACCCTCTATTTTAATACTTGAACAACAGCCACAAGTAAATCAGTGGTGGAGATTCAGATTCCTGAAATTTGCATGTACGTGTCTCTCAAGGCAGGTCTAGCACTTTCAAAATTAATTTTTTCAGACTCTCTTTTCTCCCTATCCCACTTTTGCCCTCACTAACCATCAGCCAGACCTTACAGAGACCAACACCGTAACTCTGGGTTAAAACAAAATCTCTTCACCTCTTCCTTATCTGCCATGCAGATCAGAGCTCTCATTGACCTTCACTGGCATCTCAGGTAAATAAAATGCTGAATGGTTAGTTGGCAGACCCTTAAAACTTCACACATTTCACATCAGTTTCTCCAGGTGAGGAAAGTATTCCCAATTTAGCCTTTTTATTCTCGTCCTGAGAAAGTATTACAGAATCACAGAAACACAGAATAGCTGGAAGGAACCTCTAGAGATCATCTAGTCCAAACCCCTGCTTCAGCAGGGACACCTAGAGCACATAAAGCATGTCCTASATGCCACAATGACTGCCACACTTTATACATGGATTAGAGCCATCATCTAAGCTAATATTGAAAATTCTGGTACAGGATCACTTTTCCTTTACAATAATATTCTAGTGCAACAGCTAACTATACTAAATTAAAACAGYACTACGTTCTCTCTGGAATATACTTCAATATTGTCTTCATATCCAGCCATTCTATTGATAGGTATTTACTTTCAAGAGATAGCTGACAAAAAGAAATAAAGAAAATAAAGCCACAGTTTTTGGGGTTTTTTTTGTTTTTTTTTTTTTACTTCGTCTTTTCTGGATATTTTAAAGACATACCAATATATGAGCAATACAATGTTACTAAACCAAAAGAGTTGTCATAAGGAAGGAAGCAAAGGGTAAAGCACCCCTTGCATTGGGTATGCAAAGACAATTGATTCATCTTGCTAAACTTGCCTAATCAGAAAAGATTACCAATGCAGTACATGCTTATCACAATATTTTCCACCTAATTCGTTCCTCCCRTTCCCCAAAATATCTAAAGATTCAATAAAGTAGGTAAGTATCCCAGAATTTTAGCTCTCATATTTGAAAATGGCTGTTGCAAAACTTGCAGCCATGCTTAACTACCAAACACCAGGAATTTTAGAAATCAAGCAGCTCACGAGTTGAAGTTGTGGTTCCAGACTGGGAATCAGAGTTTTCATCTGAAAATTCAGATCCCAAAGCTGAGCTGTCACCTTCCTCTTCATYGTCATGGTGAGATGTTAGGCAGAATTGCATTGCCTCTGACTGGGGGGAGTTATTCTCATTCTTAAGAGGTGTGCTTGTTCTTCTAAATTTCAATGGTGCTTTTAATTCAGAGTTATTTTCAGAAGCAATCAAGGATGTGCTTCCACCTGTCTTTAAGCTTTCACCCATCTTGAACAACTTGATTGTAATTGTCTTGGTCTCCCTTTCTGAGGCAGGAACATCTCTTGGAACCGTATTTCTCTGTTCTCTTTTATAAAATGTMGCATTTCTTTTAGGGAGATCAGAAGATTCAACTTCATTGACCACAGGATCAACCACTGAACTTCTGGGACTTTGTTCCAAACTTTCTCTCCTGATACCTATTTTCATCTCTGTATGATAGTTACTTGGAGCATTATGATAATACTGTGGCACTGTCATGGACAGAGTAATCTTTTTAGATGGAGATACAGGATTGTGAAACTCTTCTTGTCCATGCAACTCTTTGGACACTGGAGAAGAATCTTCAGAGGCTTCTCTAAGAAGCTTTTCTAGGGAATTATTGACTTCAAAGTTTGCATGACTTGAAGCAAAAGTGGKTTTGATAATTTCTTTTATTTCTTGAGGATGATCCTTCTCTTGCTGGTACAGAGAACACCTACTTTGCCTCATTTGTTTTTCATCTTGCATTTCCTTATCCATATCTTTCAGAATAGGAGGTGGTATCTCAGAGGCCTCTTTCAGAAGCTTCTGCAAATTAATATTAAATATATCATATTCAGCTTTGGATGGAGCAACCGATCTTTCTATGGTCTCACTGACTTCCTGATACGACTCTGCATCATCTGCATCTATCTGAGAAYAGATGACACTTTCAACTGGCATCTCAGCAGCCCTGGCCACTTCATGATCTGAACTCCTTGGTTTAGGTGAAGTTTGAGAGGCTTCCTTCAGCAGCTTCTCCAAAGCAGAACTCAATCCATTGGGCTTGGCTCGAACAATCAATCTTTCTGTGGTCTCACTGACTTCCTGAGGTGACTCTGCATCACTCTGATAGGTCACACGTTCAACAGGTAACTCAGCAGCYCTAGCTACTGCATGGTCTGAACTCTTTGGTTCATGTGGTGAAGTTTGAGAGGCCTCCTTCAGCAGCTTCTCCAAAGCAGAACTCAATCCAATGGGTTTGGATGGAGCAATTGACCT
>NW_020454672.1:165942-214372 GCF_003342845.1 Nothoprocta perdicaria | reverse complement strand
TCTATGGTCTCACTGACTTCCTGAGGTGACGCTGCATCACTCTGATAGGTCACACATTCAACAGGTATCTCAGCAACTCTAGCTACTGCGTGTTGGGAACTCTTTGGTTCATGTGATGAAGTATTAGGGGCCTCCTTCAGGAGTTTCTGTATGGCAGAACTTAATCCACTGGGTTTGGATGGAACAATCAACCTCTCTATGGTCTCACTGACTTCCTGAGGTGAYGCTGCATCACTCTGATAGGTCACACATTCAACAGGTAACTCAGCAGCTCTASCTACTGCATAGTCTGAACTCCTTGGTTCACGTGGTGAAGTATTAGGGGCCTCCTTCAGCAGCTTCTCCAAAGCAGAACTCAGTCCACTGGGCTTGGATGGGGCAACTGACCTTTCTATGGTCTCATTTACTTCTTTACAATGAGCAATATCCTGTTGTAATGTTGATTCTACATTCGAGCTAATTTGTGATACAGGATTCATTTTATCACATATTGTCATTCCCACCCTTCTAGATTGATTTGCTAAAGTTTCACTGTGCAGTTTCTGCAAACCATCTTTATGTTTGTTATTTTCATGATTTGTTTGAATTGTATTTTTTGCAGTTTCATTCATGTCATCGTATTGTTTGTCAAACTGCTCTTGATTTTGATAGCCAACTGGTTTTCCCCTCTTTCCAGAGGACCACAATAGAGTTACCTCTTTGTTTGTTTTCTCCAAATACGTAACTGTTGGTTTTGTCACATTCAGACCTTTAAGGGGAGGTGATTCTAATGGCAATTTATATATTGCAGGATCTAATTTCTCTATTTTTTCTCTTTCAGATTCTTGTATTTGCTGTTGATTTAAGTCTTGCTTGCTCAGGTTACCTCTGCCTTTTTTATCTTCCTTTGATTCTCCTTGGTATGTTATTGAACTATCATGACTTGGCAAGGAAACATCTCCCTCAACCATCTGGCTCTGTAATTTCACTTCAGTATTCCAGAAGTTTCTCAAACTCTGAAAATGTGAAGGATTTGAAATTTGATTCTTGAAATTTTGATCCATTTTTTCTTTTAAAGACCAAACTTTGAAGTTGGGCTTCTCTTGGGAACAAGAAACATCTTTTCCTTGAATCATTTCTTTCTCATCTTTATATTGGCGTTCKGGGGAAGATGAACTCACATCAACCCTTGGCTGTAGGTTATTAGGTTTTGGTGGTTTTGGACATCCATGAACTTCACCATCAGACAGAAGCATTATTTCTAATTTTTCAACTGCATGGTCYGCCTCAAACTCAAAAGACTTTTGGTGTTCATTTCTTGAAGGCTGGCTTATGTTACTTAATTCAGTTCTTTGTAACATATTGTTGCTTTGATTATCCAATCCATTGGATAAGTTTACTGCTGTAGGTTTTATTTTGTCACTTTCTTTGAGGCCTCTTACCGTGCTGTTGTCTGACGTGTTAACACTGATCCCAGCTTCTTTCTGTCTGGGACCAGGGATAGCTCTTTGCCAGAATTCTCTGATCTCCTTTAGTCTTCTTTTTTCTCTAATTGCCTTCTCTGATTCACATGGCTGAGGTGGCTGCTTCTTTTCTTGATGTTCTAAGAGACTCGATTTTTTGCTTTGTTGCATGATTTCTTGATCAGATTCTTTTTCTTCAGCTTTTCTAGAGGCAAATCCAGTTTGTGATTCCTCACTTTCTTTATCATTCTTTTCCCCTTGCTTAGGCTTCCTCTTCTCTCTTATCAACTGTGTGTCTTCTCTTTGGAGAAGAGCTTTGTCTCTTCTCCAAAGAGGAGAAACACTTCCCATTTTTTCAGTCTTTCCGAACAGTGACTCTTCTGTAACTTGGGTTTTTCCATCCACATAAGGCCCACTATGATCTGTAGTAAGAACTGCTTTTCTGCTGGAGAAGTCCATGTCCTCTTTGGATTCCCTGCCTTGCAATCTGGCCGGTTTAGGTTTCCTATCCCCAGCACCAGAACTTCTTTTAAACCAATCTAATATTTTTGATATAGGTTCATCAGATGCTTCCACAAGTTCAGCAGCATGTTTGTGAGGCTTGCAAGTGTTTCTAGCATCTTGTTCCTCAACAAGCACAGGCTTACCTTGCTCAAGACCTGCAGAATTAGTATTTGACACCTCACGTGCTTCTGTCTTAGCAGAAAGCAGATGTCGGTCTGCAACATAAATACATTTGTCAGAGATAGGAATGGGACATTAGACTGTAAATTCATCTCAAAAATATCTTTCAGTTTTTACTCTTTTATCAGAGAAGAGAGTTCCCTGTGTTTCTGGGAAGAACCATACAGCAGGCAATGAACTGGAAAAAAAAAATCTTGCATTAAGATTTCCTCCTTGAAATATAGTTATATTACTTTGTTATGGGTGGGGGAGATAAAGGGGAAAGAGGATGAGTTAATCCCTAACATAAAGAAAATAGCAAAATAGAAGGGGCAAGTGGAAGGATGCTTGTGTTTCGTTACATGGGTACTATGTGGGTAGTCCCCAAGTCACAACTGCATTACTAGCAAGGACAATCACCAACAAGACTCCAAAAATTCTTCAGTTCTCATGCAGACAGAACTATCAGATCTTGAGACAGAAGTGCTGACTGAGTGCCATCACTTCACCTTCATTTTCCATGATAAACGTGCCTAGCCAGGATATGATCTGACTGTTAATTGTTAAAAGAAAAAAAAAAGTAATACAAGATCTTAATATACTGACCAAATAAGAGCATTAGAATATAAACAGTGGCTTAAGAAAGTCTTTCTGAAATATGTAGCACATTCCTATTATTTCCGTTTCATAGTTAATAATTTCTAGACACTAATGATTTGAAAACAAGTGAATTTGGACTAYGTGTCCAGGCTTTTGCACTCTGTTCATCAATTCCATCAGTTCTCTTACCAGGGAAGTTTTTTAGTGCCTTTGGTTCATTGCTTAACAATGGCTTTGATTTGTTTTCAGGCATCTCATCAACGATCAGTTCTTTGTTGCTATTTGGCAGAACAGTGCTGGAAGGCTTCTCTGGAGTTTCAGGTTTCTTAGAAGGAAGTATCTTTGTCTGCAAGGTTTCACTAGCCAGGAAGACTGACCTATTACTGTCAGGAGGACTGGATACTGAGGTATCTTCTTGTGAGCCATCTATTTCATTTACTTGTAAAGCTGATGAATAAGTGCCCAATGGTTTTACAGCAGAAATTTGTTTTTTCTCAAGTGAATCTGATTGGATAACATCATTTTCACTACCTTTCATTTCATCAGTTTCTAATAAATCAAACTCCCCTATTTCTCTGCCATGATGCAGCTGTGGGCTGTGTGGAGGTTCTCCTTTAGCTATGCTAGAAGAGAACCTGACTTGTTTTAGCCTTTCCAGTGAAGCTTGTGAAGAATCTTCCACTTCCATAGGAGAGCTCTTCTCAGCTTCTCCTTCAAAAATAGTGGAAGTTGGAAGACCACTCTTAGTCTGAGCATCAAACATCTGATTAACACGAAGAACTTCAGAATCTGTGGAACTGGAACTTGAACTGCGCTTCAAAATACCCCTAGCTGGTGTACCATTAACCCTGCCAGTCCTTTTAGCTGGTTCTGGAACATGTTCCTTTTGTGACATCGGATCTGCTGCTTTCTGAATTAATTTTCTAGCTTTTGGGACAGGAGGCTTAACTGGACTTCTCTGTGATTGATTAGTAGGTTCTACACAAGACTTCTTAGACTTCTCCATTTCGTTGTTTAGTAAGTTTGCTTTAGGTTGATTCTCTTTTGAAGGTGACAAAATTTCTGGAAGACATGGAAGAAATTCTGAGTTTATGTGACATTCACCTGCATCAACAGAAAGGTAGGACAATGTGCAGMCCCAGAATACAACAACTGTATTCATTTATTGAATGAATTGAATACACTTTACAATGAAATACACCAAAGAATTCTATATAGGTGTTGATTTTGTTTGTGTATAAGAGCAGGGCTTGACAGATGAAAATCCTCTAGTTAACATTTCTAGAATAGGATTCTAACGAAAGGGAGCAAATCAAATCAAATCAATCAATAATCAAAACAATTCCTGCAAGGGAAAATCTCTGCAGGGCAGGTTTTTGAGTGCATGAACACTTTTTCAGGTTCAGAACACAACACTACAGAGATGAGCAGGGGATTTTCACCTTCAAATGGAAAAAGGTAAAAATGCAGGAGTAAAGGGTGTGTGTGTGTGTGTATGTATGTGTGTGTGTGTGTGTGTGTGTGTATATATATATATAAAATCTAATGTGCAAGAGAAAAGTGAAGAAAGATTAAGAGGTGAGTTTGACCCTTCTTCTGTAAGGCCAAAATGATCAATGACTAATTGGCATTTACATCAAAAATCAAAGAAAATTCTGTGTCCTTCAAGACAAAACTACCCTCTTAAACATTGTTTAAAGCAGACTAGAAGTATGGATAAGGAAAAGGATGCAAAACATTTACTTGCATGAACCAGCCATTTCTTAAGTATACATGTTTTACATGAACTATTTGAAAATTCTAAGTTGTACAGTTAAGATATCAAAATCTGTTTCATCTTACAGTAAGAAGTGACAAAAGGAAAAATAATTTCCATACCCACCATAATGAAACTCACAAGCATATGATATGCAACTAAGAATATTTACCCTTCTTTGACAACTGAAGTAGGCTGACTGGTCCATTTTCTGATTCTCCGCTGTTTGGGTTCTCACCCAATGAAGTGGAATTAAATGGATTTCTCCTTTGCTAAAAAAAAAAACAAAAAATAAAAATCGACATTATTAATGGAGTCAAAATATGCCCAATATAGTAAAATAAAAGAAATGGCAAAATAAAGGAAAGTGCAGCAATTTCCTCTGCCTCACTACCCTGTCAGTATGGAGTCTAAAAGCATGCCTCTTATATAGGATACATGACAAGAAGTCTAAGCAATTTAAATTAGTGAACTATCAAAAATGACAGCAGTAGCCCAACCCTGCTCTTTTTGAAGGCACCAAACAGCAGACATAGCCCAATACTTAATGACACTTCAGAATCAAAAGTTCTTGTGAACTAGATAGTTTTCTTTCTACATGGTTGAGGAGACTGGAAACAAAATCAAAACACAACAGCCACTGATTACATTTACAATTGCACTTGAACATTAAACTTCTTGTAGTTTCCTTGATCTCACTTCAGGACAAAATACATTCAAGTTTTCCTATTTATTATGTTTCTCCCTCATTTCTCTAATTATCTTTACCTTTACCTTTATGTTTACTGAGAAACACACAAATTTAACAAGTTAAAATATAACTTCTGCTATATTCACTATATCATACCTTTACTGGCGAGACTGCTGCCTTCCCAGATTGTTCCTGTGGTTTGTCCAACACAGAGGCTGTTATTTTAGAACTGTAAGGAAAGAGTAAATAATRCAGTCAGCAACCACGACATTAAGTCCAAACTACTCCCTCCATCATCTTTACTTGCAGTGCCAATATAGTATATTTTTCCATTCAGTCTGTTTTCACCATATTTAGAAGCAAGCTTCCCTCTTTCCATAGCAAGGGGATATTCTTGCTGCTTTCCTTGCAAAAATATCTCTGCTTGCAAAAAAAAAAAAAACAGTATAATTACTACCTGACAGAAAGGCATTCTTCTTTCTGGTATCTTTTAGTCTTTTAATTGAAATACAGCCATTTTCCAAATCAGATCAGTATTCATAATGATACTGTCCTTTTCATACAGTAGTACTTCTAGGGCTGAAGTTTATGTGGAGGAAAGTGCTAAAATCTGMCGAAAATAAGGCGTTTTGCAAATTGTCCGAGCCAGAAAAACAAACAAACAAACAAACAAAAACCCAGAACAATATCACTACAACTATACCAAAACCAAGATATGCCACAAAGACTGTTATGGCCCCTCAGTGGTATAGATTATACGCTATTCCTTCAACTACAATCCTGTCAACCACAGGCTTTATAAATAAGAAATTCAGTTATTAATTGTGATCCTACCCAAGTACATTCCCCAAAACTTTAAAAATCTAGCAGTATTTCTTCATATAATGTAGAGACATTCATGTCTATTTGAAAAACAACACAAGATTTCTGCAAAAGAACGAGATTATATTTATATAGTGAATTTAAACAACCGAGACATATGAGAAAACATTTTTTAAGACAGAAGTTAGATGTGGATTTAAATACGGTTTTCATATAGCGAAAACATATAAATATATCAATCTAAGATTATCCATTCATCACAGTCTACTAACTTCATGTAGAACAATGCTGGCATTAATCAGCTTACATGATTATGCTTTTTCGGGTGTGGTGAACAGAATGAGGCAGGAAAAAGGAATATTCTCCAGGTAAGAAATACGACCTCAGGCTAGGAAGGAAAGCAACTAGTTGGGTTTTTTTTTTTTTTTTTTTCCCCCAGTATGGTTGTACAAGGAAACTGACACCGAATACTTCCTTGGTCAAAAATATTTGGAAGTGGTGAAAATACTTTTGGCTATTAATTAGTAAGTAGCAGAGCCATGAGGTAACACTTCCGAGGACACATGTGGTATGAAGAAAACAGAAGAAAACCGCTCCCCGATCTTAYGAAGCTCTGGATTCAGCAGCCTCCTCCTCACACGGAAAAGTGTCACTCTGCCCTGCCAGGGAGGGAAAAACTTTCCCAACTCCTCCGAGTTTCGGCACGTCACCTCCCAAGTGGGAAGGAATCAGCTGGCGGCTGCCCTTGAAAGGCTACCTGCCTCTGCACGAAGTATGGCCAAGAAGTGACATTGCTCCCATTTTACAACGGGAAAAATATAATGTGAGGATCTAGYAGAAATAAGCTTCTTGAACACAAAACTATTAAAAAAAATACAGGGCTGGTGTGAGCAATAAATTTCTCTCTCGACGTTTTGGTTCAACATTAACTGTATAAAAGACATCTCTACACACTGTGATACAAACTTGATCTTGAAACAGAAACCATTTCATAGGTGAACAAAGTAAACTCCTCATATATTAACAGTAAGGGCCTGTATATATATCTATATATACATGTGTGTGTGTGCGCACATATATAGATATACACCTATGCATGCACTTTATACATGCACATATACACCAGGCAGAGCAGATAATTTTTTTTTCTTGTCTACCCCTAAAAATTTTCTCTATTTCTCCAACAGCTCAGTATTGCTTTAACATTCTTTAATCCTGAAAATACACACATTTAAAGAATCTCTGTTCTGTTGAGYTGGGGTTCGGGGTTGTGTCTGTGTGAGCATTTGTAGGCTCCTGCACCTGATGTCTTATCAGCACCATTATATCTACAGGTCAAATATGATTTTTTAGGTCTAGGTTGTGAGCACTACAACCCTTCCCTCATTTTAAACAACAGCAATGCTATTAGGTATTCTGGGCTGCAAGAAATTGATAAGACATTCTTTTATGTATAGCTTCTACAGATGGGGCAGTAATTTTTAAAATTCTCATTAAATGCACACGATCCCATAGYACTTCAATATAATGATACTTCAAATTTATCACAGAACTACAGCGTTGCTATTTTGGCATTATATATTGACGATCCCACTGTAAAGAATGCATAAGCTGGAAAAAAATCAACAAAAGTTGATTTTTCACAACAAAAGGTCTGAGATAATGGGTTTACCCTCAGCCCATAGAGAGGAGAAAACAGAACAAAATTCCCAGACGTGCTGCATTGATAGGGCCAGTCTGAGAGTGCACTGAGCCAAGCTAACAGCACCAACACACGAAGGAATCAACTGCACTGCAAATTCGCAAGACCAAGTTCGGAGAGACACAACGCAGAGACACTCAATCCGCAGAATGAAAAACAAAAAACCAACACGCTACAAACCATAACCTGAGAGGCAACAACCCCTTCAACACTGCCCTTTGCTGAGATTCAGCTCGCAGACGGATGATATCACTGAACAGAGACAATATTGACAGTGTGAGTCACACCGTGAAACTCATCCCATGCCAGGTTACACCTTCAGAGACGCTCCACACACCCAGCCCATGAAGGCTCTGGCATGTAAGAAAAGCATCACAAGGGATGTAACGGCAACGAAAAATTTGTTCATCGCTTCATTACCAGAGTTAGATATTTTGGGTGTGGGGATGAAGATAACTATCCTCATTTCAAGATGATAATTGTGGACTGATTTTTGTTAGGCCTCAGGTAACACCCTGACTTGACAGTAGCAGAACAGGCCACAAAGCTGAATTTGACCTCAGCAGCTCACGGGCACAAATCTCCTACCAGAACTGCACTGTTTTCCCTTTCAATAATAACTGTTTTAAGAACAGGATCCAAAGCAAGCAGTTATCTAGGCAATTTGCTGTCCCATACCTTTTGGGCCTAGTCTTGAGGTCCAGCTCTTTGGTTCAGGCAAAGCCTGCAGGCCAGTGCAGACCAGATGCCCGTTCTCAAAGGCAGGACGGGAAATAAAACAAAACAAACACCACCCTAAAAATCTATCCATACATTAATACTTGAAAATCACAAGTGCATGAAGCACCTGCACAATTTGCACACTGGAAACTCTTGTTCTGAGCATGCATTAGCTGAGGAATTTCTGGCGCATTTTGGAACAAATGCACCACGCCAGAAAGKGTCCTGGACAATAATTATGATGCTTCACATGGGATTAGAGCTGTGACCTGAAACAGTCCTCAAATCATCTCAAGTTAAAGACCATGATCAAGTCGATGGCTTTCAGAGCACAGTATCTGCATTTGGCAAAAGAAAGGAGAGAGAAAAGGAAAAGAAGATAAAAAGCCAGTCTATTTTCATAATGCTCTCTCAGAAGCACAGACTTGATTAACTTCATCTTAAACCTCATCACKTTATAATTTTCATGATGTGCAGTTGTCCAAAAGTCTCTTACTACTTTATCAATCACACATAATCTGTTGTGTTGCAATAGATTCTGCAACATTATCAAGCTGTATTTATTTTAGAGTATGATTTTCTTCCCGCAGTATCCTAGATAGCATGTAAAGCACTAAAAAATATTAATTTTAAAGAGCAGCATGTCTTTTGCTGCTCATAAATAAATAACTCAGTCTTCTGAATTATTATACGCAATCTTCTGAAGGTAAAAACCAGCTGTTTAAAACTCCACTCAGTAACATCTAATTATAGCAGCATTATTGGCTAGCATTTCTGGGATGGCCTTAAGGTTCTTCCTGCAATGAACAACTTTAATCATCACTAACTTCATGAATAACTTCATCCCTTTGAGAAGACTGTAATGAAGGAGTTTTTAAGTTGACCTTTTTCAGCAAGATTTTACATGTTGGTAACATTTTCAGTTCACTCAAAATGGTATGCAAAGGAGTAAAGATCAGCAAGGCAAGCCAGATTTATTAAGAATTACACCAACCTTTGGTGCCATTCATCGTGCAGGAGGGTGCTCAGCTTGCAGATCATGAAAGCGAAAGCTGGAACTGCTACAAGGTTTTGTACAAATGCATAGTAGCAGACAAGCCCTGCTGCAAAGGAAAAACAGGTGACCCACAGAGAAGTACTTAAGAGACAGGGAAGAAAGTGAAAGGTAACAGAAGTGAGCAACAGCACAACAGGAGAAAAACAGTCATCCTAAAAAGTAACTCTGGCTCATCCATTTAAAGCACAAACAGCAGCTAYTTTTGTTACATGCTGGCCCCCATTCCATTCTTTCTTGTTACCTCAAACTAGGAGATTATCATTTTTCTTCTCAAGTGCAGGTTTTCTGAAAGCTTTTCATACCATCAGATGAATTACCCTATGCAAGCATTTTAAACAGAAAACATCTCCCTTTCCCTCAGAAATAAATTCAATACCTTTCTGATCAAAATGGAGCTGTTATGGATGTTTATAGACTCAAGATAGAAGAATTTCATATAGAATCCTCTTCCCTCTTCAGATACTACTTCTCATTCAGTTTTCCTGCAAAACTAGATTCATTCAGTCATACTCAGGAGGACTATCTTGCATCACTCTGAAAGGAAACTTCTCTCTTGCAGAAAGACATTTCTTTTTCTTGGTAGAATCAGATTTATTTTCCCTCAAATATGTAACGGTTCTGAATCTTACCACAAACTTAAAGCTCAGGCTGAATTAATGGTCTCTTCTCACTGAGTGACTGAATGAAGAGATACAGAAATTACTGACCCCATATTACTAACTGCAAAGGCCTCTAGGTCTCAAAGGCAGCAGTTCAAAGCAGAAAATCCTGGTCTCATTTCTGCAGACAGAGTACCCTGTGACACAAGAATTTGTGTGGGACCTTTCTACACACCTTTAGAAACTTTCTTCTTGAAGATATAAGCCAAAGATAATTGTAGTCAAACACAGAACAATTACCAACACATATGGAGGAAATAGTTGAAACTCTTTTAAATCAGAAGAAAAGRCAGTATTTTGGAAGGAATTGGAGTTCCTAAATTCCACCAGTTCTGATTTTCACATATCACCTCTGACAGCAGAGCAGACAGCTTACCTTGAACTAGATTTCACTTCTTCTTCCTGATGTTCCACAACATCATACAGTTTTGGTTGTACAAAGACTTCTTTGTTGACATTGCTCACCCAGCTGTTCTTTGCTTTGTTTGATTTGTTCTGACTCACTTCAGCTAAAACATGAAACAAGAATATAGTTGTCTCCTATAAGCCCACACAGGACTTCACAGCAAGCAAATACAATTATTTACATTCTGTCCTACAGCTACTTCATAAGTCCACTCAGAGGCACAGTCTGATTTCTGAAGAATAAATTTTTCGTACTACTACAAATGTTGCCTGCTACTGTGAATACTTCATTCTACTGCTCCAGGTATGACATTAGCTATCCATAACTGCAAACAAAAATATTTTGATGTTTAACGAGTCATTGGAATCTAACAATTGTGCAGTTCTGAATGTACCAGCATGCTCCTTTGTTTAAGTAATAAGGCTGGGAGTAATTATCATTCCATCATAGTATGGCTTTAGGTATTTTCCTCTAAGCTATACCTATTGCTGTAAAAGCTAAGCAAAACACTAGCTAGAATTTTACAGCTGATTTTCATAGCCTTTAATACCAGAAAGAGGTAAAACCACAAACACACAACTAACCACCTGTATTCCTTTTCACTTCAGGTCTTTTCTTGTTAAGTTAAAATCTGCAAACCTCCACACAGTAATCTCAACCTGCACAAGCTACCATTATGAAAACAGCTCCAGCTGCCAGAAYCCTAGGCACATAAACTTCTATGATTATCACTACTAGCTATAGTTTATGGTGCATACCTCTGAAATCCATCTGAGGACTCAGAGGTCTCAGACTGAACACCCAGAATCTGGAAGATTCATCCTAAATAAGGATGAATTATCCCTCTCATCATCATTCTCATTCTCGGGTTCTTTACATGTTTACATGTTACATGTTGTGTGGTAACACAAAGGGCCTCAGGACTGAAAATGGGAATGGGACCCAGCACTGGAAGGGGCTTTTAGTTCAATGCGTAAACACAGGACATTTTGTCCTACTAGTGTCATCAATTCAAATTCTCTCTTTGTCCATAGCATTGGGGGAGTGGAAGTTTTACACTATAAAATACACAGTAAAACCCTCCTTTGCACTTCTTTTTCTTGCTCTAAAGGCTATTTTCCCTGGAAATATTTAAAAGTTGTCTGGACACAATCCTGGGCAATRTGCTCTAGGTGGCTCTGCTTGACCAGGGGATCTTGGACTCCAGACATCATCTCCAGTCTCAACCATCCTGTGATTCTAATTCGTTTATTGCTCATAGGCAATAACATCTGACTAAGAGCMTCATCATCATGATCTCCATGCCAGCCTTTCCAAAATAGCCACAAAAGACACTAAAACCAAAAACAAAGAAAAACATACCAATTGTGGCAGGCTTCCTTCGCATGGAAGCTCTGATAATATCTGCTCCGTGTATCTTGTCTCTGTGTCTCTTTGACTTTGCTTCATAAAACCACTGTCCACTCATGTTCTTCAGCTGGACATCATCTTTGATTTTTTCTGGTAAATGTCTAGGGAAAAAGAGAAAAAAGAAAAAGAAAATAAAAAAGGAAAAGAGAGAACAGGAGACTCTACTATTTTGTATGAACAAAAGTCTGCAAAGGGAAATGCTAGATCTGCTATACATATACAAGTTTACACTGCATACTGACAGCAAGATAATAGAAGTAGGGGGAAGGATGTGGAGAAGGGTACTGAAAAAAAAACCTTTTTTTTTTTTTTTCTGCTTCATCTGTCTGCAATTTTTTAACACCAAATTGTCTCTTTTAGAAACCAGGAGACAGCATCATAATCAAAATGTTTAGGTATAAGTACAGCTTATAGGTACAAGGAAAAGGGAAAATCAGAACATATCAGTGACAGACTCTCCACAAACTGTTGACAGTTTCTACTTTAAATACAGCACACAATGATATTCTYACTCGTCTGAACTGAAATTAAATTTAAGAATATACAAGTAGGTTTTTATAAAGCAGTACCTCAACCTGCACACTAAATACTCTCTTTGGCTTCAGGCATGACCCTTAGCTTCTCATTCTGACAGCTAAATTAGCTCCAGAGAAACCAGTAGCTACTCTTACTTCTGTGATTCATTGATTCGTGTATAGTAGTTAYTTTAATGTTTTCATAGTTTAAAAACCATATTGATAATACAAGGTGTTCTCTTAAAATTTGTGCATCTTTCTAAAATAGAAAGTTCCTCACCAATGCTATCAGCTCTTCAGTATCTTTTGAACCAGGACCAAGATACAGCTTCTCAGCAGACACAACCCCACTCTCACGTGGCTGTGCTAAATGGGCACAGTCTTTTCTTCTGCAACTTCCTTTAGCATCCTCCAAATGCTGACACTTCCCCAGCACAGGATCTCTGATCTGCTCCACTGCTCTGGAAATGCTTAGAGACTTTTGTAAGGCTGCCTTGGCATGTTATTTACATCTTCTAACCTGTTACTGTTTTTAAGTATTGAAAACTACAGTGACACTGAGCCGGGGAGGAAATAGCATCAATCCTATGTCAGTTACTCYATATCCCTCAGAATCTGTTTTGTTCTAAACCCCTTATTCTGAAATAGCCCTGGAGAACTACAGATCTTGACCTCTTGCCTCTGAAGGCTGGTCCTCCAAGGTTGAAATGAAGCAGTAATCTGTTTCAATCTGAAATCAATTGAAATGAGCATAAGAAATCTGTGTTAAGATCCACATAATTAAGATATATATAGATAATTAAGACCAGGGTTGCCTTGGGGCTCAGAAGATGCATTTTTCAGGCCGTGTCTCTCATACAAACCGCCCAAAGTGCTCTTGGCAGATAGTAYCACACTTTCTGCATGTCACCTAAAAGCCTGTATGTGAGCACAAATCGCAAGGCAAGACTCAGAGAAAGTAAAAGATTATACAGTTCATTAATCTACAGGTTTCCATCACAAGCCCTGTAGCTACGTAGGAATTTAAATTCAGGCTTCAAGGTCACTCTGCCTTTATGAATCACGCTTCATGGAGCGAAGAGCTGCTGTGGGCAGTTTGGGAGGTTGTTTTCCTTCCTTATTAGCGCACACAAGTCAGATACCTGCCTAACATATGGCCTAGGGACCAACCTACAGACCAGGAAAGTAAATACGGAGATTTGGAGTACTTCACARTTAGAAAGGCAGTCAAGCCTCATCTGCCTTCTCTACTCATGACTCTTCCTTCAGCAGACAAGCTATTAGCACGGCCCAAAGGAGAAAGAAAAGCAATTGTACAAGTTACTCAGAGGCTCTGAGGCTCATTGCTAAGTGATCATCCTGTCTTCTTTAGAATAAGGACTAGGGCTTGAATACTTAAACTTTTCTTCCAAAGTAACCGTCAACAAACAGTTTTTAGGTATAAAATAAGCTCTCTGTCTTGAATCAGCTACAGGGAGTTGAGGTTGCCAAGAGCTGAGGTCGTTGCTGGCATTTCTGTGCCAGGATTCAATGGTCCATAGCAGAACTAGACAACTTCGAATTTAACCCTTCCTCCTGCTAATAACCCTGTGCTTCTCCAAGAGCCAAAACAGACTCTTCTCATCTGCTGCAGGTCCTCTGAGTTGGAGAGGGGACACAGCAGGAGCTTCTCTCTATCCCTAAGCAAACTCATTACTCAGCTCTGAACCAGCTCCTCACTGCTCCTCCAGAGCCAGCCAGCAGGTAACATGACATGCAAAAACTTTTACACAGCTGATTGCTTCCACCTTTCCCCCTCTTGACCGTATGTTATTTGCCTGCCCAGAACAGATGCTCCTCAAGGCTAGGGCCTGGCTTTTCAGCTATTTGCACAGCCCCCAGGCCAGCAGAGCTCTGCCTCCAGCTAGTGCTTCAGGGCCTGTGACAACCAGTGCCAAGGGAGGTTCTCAAGTGAGAAGGCACTGAGTCACAGGAGAGGTATTTGATGCCCTCCTCTTGTCTGACTGAGCCCTTTTAGCCCTGCTAACTCTTTTGCTTTTGTATTCGATCACTGAAACTAGGGTTCACTGGAGACCTCTGAAAGTCAACTCAGCAGATCCATAGATTGTGGTGGAAGAGGCTGGTTCAGAACACAAAGGACCACAACCTCTCAGCTAAGTCAGTGTTCATCTGCTGTCTGATCCTCTCATCTGCTACTGATAAAAACAGCAGAAAAAAGCAGAAGCCAGTATACCCCACCTCCACCAGCTCAGCAGGCCTACTAGGAGCCAAGAGAAAATTAAGCTTGCCAACACAGGCAGAAATTAAATCTATGCTTGTCCAGGATTCTTTTTCCTAGTGACCAGTCTGACCAACAGAACTTGTATTTTAAGAAGGGGCAGGAGCTCAGTGCAGTTGACTTGCAAACGGCATCCTCCGCCCTCTCTTCTCACTTTGATACTCAACTTTTAGCAGTGTGGCTTAGAGCTCATCAGCAGGAGCATTGAGCTTCCTTTGAGCAGCTAAGAACAACACAAACATTCTAGCTACTCCCAGCCTTTCCCCAGACACAAACAAGAGGAGGCAGATTTCCATTATCAGAAAGACACTTAGCTATTAGCACTAGCTCTTTTGTTTTGCAGAAACAGTTGCGGAGATTAAACGTGAATCTTTACCACGCTGTTTGAATTCTCAAATTCTGCTCTGAGTAGGTACCAGCAGAGGTACCAAAGTGAACCGTTTGGCCAAGGTTTGCTGCCATGCATTAGACTGTACTTTACCTTGAAAGACACCATGCAGAAGTCAGACTGTAGCCACCCTTTTCCACTGCTGCTTGGGCCTCCCAGCATTTAACGGGACTAGAAGCCAACAGTGGATTCTGTGCCAGCTCTCCTGGTCAACCGAACGCCTGGCCAAGCTGCCGTTGCACTATTTGCTCTTGGCCGCAAGCAAACTAGTAGGCATCCAGCGTATGAGTTAGATTGCAGGCTCGGTTTGCAACGTTTGCARCTAGGAAAAATGTAATCATTGCTGTGTGTATGAAGCAACCACTTATTTGGGAGCCCCTGAGAGGCCTGTTAAAAGGCCCATTACCCTACGCTGCAGCGCTCAGGGTGATCTGGCCTGATGTGATAGCAAAGCCAGGGCTTCTTTCTTCTACAGCAATGATAAATTCAAGAAAATGAGAGTGTACTGTTAAAAAATCGACTCTAAAATCCTCTTTTAAATAAGCCAGGAGTCCTCTGTTCACTTGAAATGCTGTTTCCAATGCGTCTCAGAGCAGCATTTTTGATGTGGAGAAGACAAAGCTTTCCCCTCGGTACATGCAGGTTTCCAGCGAAGAAGCAAAGCAACGAGAGCAGCTCTGCAGGCAAACAAAAACCCTGCAGATACCAAGGGAGCCGGAGCTCCCCACCTCGGGAAGGTCTGATAAGCAGCTAAATCACATGGCACCACAGCAGGCACAGAATCTGCTCCTGGGTCTTACCAGTGCCTGTAAACCTTGCTATCAGCAAACCCACCGCTTATCTCGTGCTCCATAGGCCAGTGTGATAGCTGCTGTGAAGGCAAACTGATACCAGCTTCTGTTTCTTTTTCTTCCCCCTCCTCTTTTTCAGTGACTCTTAATTCCTTCTTCTTTACCCCCCTTTATTAAAAGTTCTCATTATAAACCACCAGAATTAGTAGCCTGTGACAGTCAACAACTTAGCAACTTTTCATTCCCTTTCTCCTCAAGGAATGGCTTCAACTGAGCTGTGCAGACAGGAGAGTCTGTGCCGTGCTGGGATACACAGAGACTTTGTGTAGGAAGTTAAGAACAACTTCAATCAATCCATGCTTGGCTGAAAGAAATGGGATTTATTAGTGTGTCAAGCACACAGCCCTAAAACTAAGAAAAATGAAAAAAGTGGCTGGTGGCAAAATGAAAAGTTTATTAAAGTCTGATACAGCACCCTATAATTGCACATATTATGTATACAAGTGCATAAATGCACTTCAAAAACCTCTTTCCTGCAAACCAAATGCCAAACAGGTGAGGAAGAGGAGAGGCGACAGAATTCCCTCAGTTTATCCTCACTTTTATTTACTGCAAACGTAATAAAACTCAAACCAGCACAAGAGATGAAGGATATAGGTTTGGGATCACCTTCCAGATGCCCACAAACAAGATGAAGTTTCGGTAGTGCCACAGTCCTGCAAGAACAGGTGTAAAAGGATTTAGGAGCTGGCACTGTACCTAGCAGAAATGTTGATTCCTTATTTTTCCTTCCATGAGACTGGACTGGGAAGTGACTATAAAAGATTTACAAGGCAAAAGGAGTAACTGTTTAAACACTGAACCCTGTATGAACACATTTCTTTGGTCGGCCTGTATCTAAATAAGGCGTAGGAAAAAATGTCCTGGTACTTGTTTGAGAACTACGCCCAAAAGGTTTATAAAGGGCCACTGGGGATATGGTGAGTTGGGGATGTGGGTAGCTACACACCTACATCACAGAATCCCGGAATGGTTGAGGTGGGAAGGGACCTCCAGAAACCATCC
Organism: Nothoprocta perdicaria; assembly: GCF_003342845.1. Classification (NCBI taxonomy): domain Eukaryota; kingdom Metazoa; phylum Chordata; class Aves; order Tinamiformes; family Tinamidae; genus Nothoprocta; species Nothoprocta perdicaria. The sequence goes on along the minus strand of NW_020454672.1, from coordinate 197,407 downwards.
AGTTCAATATATGGGATTCAAAGCTTACAGTTTGATTAGTAAGTGCAATAAAGCTACTTACACTACAAGGTTTTAGTGGGAAGAATTAAAGCAGACCTAAGGGATCATGTAGTTCCTCCCCATCCCTGTTAGTAGTCCAGTCATCAACATCCCTTGTAACATCCCTACATTTGGGTCTTGGCATAGTGAGTTTCTGAGTAGGTAAAAGCAGCCAAGGACATGAGAAAAGAAGTCAGTCCTGTTCTGTTTGTTGTCCTGTATATTCTTCCTTTTTGCCCTTWTCCAAGGGTGTTAGGTTTACTAATTAATTAATCTCAGTTAGAAATTTGGATTCTTGGAGAACTAGCTACGCTGTAGCCAGCATGCCAAGCTAGACAGTGACAACATTTGTTCTGAAGTGGAAAGGGAACATATGGACAATTTCAGGCCTGAAGTATCATAACGACTGAATTACACACTTGCAGGTGTCAGACAAGTCAACTGAACCACAATCCCAAATTCTGTGCTAAGTGGCCATAATTAATTTGCCCCCTGGCCAAATTTACCCTGCTATTTATCATTTCCTTTTACAAYATTCCTCATAGAAGACTGCTATGCCACATTTGCAGCACACAGGTATATATCCTCATATTTCCTTTAAATTCTACACATATCTGAGCCTGAAGATGAACTCATTCATTTTTGAATGCTTTTCTACTATTAGACCTCCAGTCAGACTTGCCTTCCTACTATTAATTGCACTCTCAAGCTTGAAATAAGCTTAGTTTTTCAAGTCCTATATTATATATCAGGTAATCAGATATCCTCCTGACAGACACAGAACACATAAGCTTGCTTGGACATTTCTCACCTAGTGGAAGCATGATTCATGAAACCTGTAGCTTGGATATTGAGGTTGCAGCATACAGGGGGTARACTGTCAGGGCATGCCAGTCTTCACAGTTTCCACGTATTTCAACTGTTTTTATTTCTATAATAGCCTTGCAGCATCTGATTTCCCTGTTATAAAGAATTTGCATGGAGGTTCCCAATGGCCTGCAACTCCCTCTTTTTATATATAGCCAAATCCAACACTCGTTCCGTGACACAAGGATTAAAACAAAAGCCTTTGCAATGAAAGAACAACTATGATGCAACAACGCTGCACCTGGAAGAGCGATACAGGATGACTTGAACCTGAGAAAGACAAGTTGCTGGAGAAATGTGCCTTCTGCCACAGGGTCTGCCAAACCCAAGGGCACCAGGGCTCTCTTGCACTCTACAGGCATTAAAAACAGGACTATGGAGCACAAAAACAATGCACAGGACATATACAAACAGCTGTAAATGAGCAGGAGAGCCTGCACCACTGCTTTCTTTACCCTGCCAGCATGGGTCCCTCTGAGAAACTGATGTTATGCTGAAGAGAAGGTTGCATTTTAGAATTTCATGACTAATTTGTTCTGAAGATAAGTCAAATCATCCATCCACTATTACTGGACTAGTTAACAATCCATGGTTGGAAGATGAGGTATCAGCCTAATTTCCGCTATAGCTCAATGCCATATTTGTTACCAAGCCCGAGTCCTAAAAATACAATTCATTAAGCTTCAAAGGGAGTTTGTTTGTTATGCATTTGTTTTCATTTTTTTGTTTGCTCTTTTTTTAAAATCATTTCCAGAAAAAAAACTATGAATTCTATCAATTTTATTATTAGCATCACTTGCTTATTTCTAGGTTAATGTGAATGAACAAACCCAGAGACCTAAGGAGGACCCTAGTCCTCTCAGAGGAACCTCAGGATCGTGTTGCCAGAGGGGGTGCCCTGACAGAATTTTAATACATCCTTAGCTCCAGGTTTAAAGAAGTCAGCATTATTGACCTGATGGCCTTGATGCAAAGTCCAAGCAGGCTTTCCMAAAAGTTTCTATTTGGATCAAAATGGACAGCACACAGTCTAAGAGATATAAGTTACTTAAATGCACAAGCTGTTGTTCTCTGTACTGGTCAGGACAAATACACTGTGGTCTCACCTTCAGGCACATCTTACTTATTTTTCATTCATTTAAAGACACACATATTTTAATCATGATGCWGTGCATATATTAAGAGATTTATAAGAAAAAAAAAGAGGTGGAGAGTTTCTGAAATAAACATGTTGGCAGAAGTTTTAAGGAATCTCTAGGCATTGCGGGGCCAAGAGGACAAACAATCCTTCAGAACTGGTGTGTAACTATCAGGCTACACAGACACTGCAACAACAGCTTGCAGGCATGAACTGTTAAATTAGTTTTGGGCAGATGCCAGCTCAGGTACTGAGGACACAGCCCCTCCTGAACATCATGAGAAAGTTAAGTGCACGCAATACCCAGTAGAACCAGAGTCCCTTTCCCTGAACCCTTCCGAGATATACAGGGCCACACCAACGTATGTATTAAAGGGGCTTGGCACCTGGCAGTCACCACCCACCACACAAACAGCCCTGCAGCAGAATTTCCCTATCGTTGGCCTTCTTGAACTCACAGAACAAGCCAATGCTCCTGAACGCAGCCCATGAAAAGCACTTCCAGGAGGTTCTGCTGGGAAAGGAAAGCCCGGGAGCCACAGTGGCAACCACAGCAGTTTTCAGCCTCAGACACGCTGGTGCCAGGGACAATCACTGTGGAAGAGTCTCCCAACCACAGTGCAGAACGAGAGCATTTCTGTTCCATGTTACCGTCACCAGAAAGGGCCCTGAACTCTGCTCATTCTGAGCTTCAAAGCTGTAAGGAGAGCTCAAGGCTGCAGCTGCTGCCAGGAAATTCGGTTCCACGCTTGGGCCATTCGCTTGTTTGGTTCTGAGCAGGAGCAGAGGGTATCTGTGACTCCCGGAGAGAAACAAGGACACTAGGAAAAAGAATTAGCAATATGGTAAGAAACAGCTTCTCTACAAGCTGTTACTCAGCTCTTTATTTTATGCTATTCCCCCTTCCCAAAATATTGCCATTTGGGGGCTGACAATTCCTCCTGGGGGAAATGAAACTGAAAGAGGGATCTCAGCCCAGAAAAAAAGAAGGATGCAATGTTTTTCCATTTCCCTGCATTATTGCACCCTTCTGCAATCTGAGATTTCTTCATCTCACTATTGCCTGTAAGAAGAAAACGTGAATATCCCTTTTCCTTTGGAAAAGCTGGGCAGAGGTCCCAGGAGAAATGATGCACCCTCACCAAAGCCATCAGCCTGCTGTAGATGAGTGCAAGAGGAGAASGGCCGTTACTGCACTCTCTCTCACACAAAAGAGTTCAAGCAGAGAGCCTAAGGAGGCTGCAAGGGCAGCCCAGCAGGCAGATTTACTGGGAATGAGCACAGAAGTTCATGGCAGAGCTGTTCTGTGTTAGCAGAGAAGGGATCTCATTGGGAGATTTGTAAAATTCCACCAGGAAGTCACTGAAAGAGGAGTCTGTAGAGCTACCGGTTTGTCCGTGCTCCAGCAACGCGGCACAGGAATTCCACAGATGGAAGAGATTATTTCAACGCCCTTCAAACCTCAGAATTTCCTTCCAGCAGAGAAAAGATCACATTAAAAAGTCTTCTATTATATGCACATACAAATAACACCTTGTCAGKGTGTGATGTTTGGATGATGACATTCTTGGAATCTCCCGAAGTCTGCAAGGCTGTAATATTCAAACTAAATAATTATATCGCTTTGACTGGAGATGTAATTCAGATAATCTTTTAAATATCTACTATATGAAAAGCAAGTTCAACGTGTCATATCTATAGCAAAAAAATCAGTTGCAGATATATGCTTCCAACTTCTGGTTTCTGAACATACTAAGTTTTGAGAAGAAAGATGTTATGGCAGAAGCCAGCACACTGATTATAGGCTGGTACAACCTGCAGTCCTTCGCATTTTCCACCACACCCTCTTAAACTAGAATTACAAATGGCAAAATCAAAATTATTCAGACAGAAAAACATGTCCACAGCACTTTTCAGACCACTACTATCAGCTGGATTTGCAGTGCCTGGGAGTATTCCTTTCCACAGACACTATTTTCAAATTCACATCTACAATTACTTTTCTTGGGCATTTTCAGACCTGGCACTGCTACTTCCACTGCTTTTCCTCCTATCTCAAGRTACTCACATTACTTCAAGCTATTCCAGAATTACAGCCCATCTTTCTGTATCTACAAGAGAGACAAGACCATGTTGACCTTCTAGCATCTAAGGGTACTTTTTCATTCTTCTACTATTTCTCATTCTGGGATAACTTCCTTCACATGAGGGAAAAGATGGACTGCCACCCAACCTTGTCAACCTAGTCTTGACCAACCACCTTTCTGAACTAARCTGCTATTAGTACTGGTGCAGATGACTTACCCAAAGCCAAGTCACCTGGGCCATGCTGCTTTCAATGCATATATCTATAATAAAGGCAATTACCCTAACAGTAGCTCTAGGAAAACCTCGGAGCATACAAAACATCCCAAATAAAAATTTCTAACCAACTACTTGCTCCTTCTTTGATACCACAGGAAAGAGAGCAGTATTCTGCATTAACCAGGGATTGCAAGGACTCCTCTTGCCACGGACTATAGTGTTTGGAGCCATAACCTCACTTGTTTCCAGCTCCAGTGCTCCATACATTTCAGACAACTTCTTCACTCAACCATATCACTGGCTGCACTTACACTGACATTTTGATCTGGGACACTAGTACTCTGTCTGAAAAGAAATCCCCAAAGAAAGAAATTTAAAAGAAATCTTTTACTTACTAAACACTGGTTCGATTTTCAGATGCACACCCAGCATCTGTTCACATGGGTCCTTATGGAGTTGTAAGGATGCAAATCAGCTAGTAGCCTTCTGGACAGTACTGAACCATTAGCATGGTATGAACATTTTGGCCGGGGCCTACCCTAAATCTAGCCCAGGGTCAAAAATTCCCCAACTGTTATGTAGTGTGGGATATAGAAGCCTCAGGAACAACTGTTTTGATTACTCCCATGATCTGAATAACTTGCTAAACCAACTGTGTACATCTCCCCTGAACAGCAGAGGGGCCTCAGTGCCTTACCTGACTCTCTCCTCTTCAGCTCTTTTAAGCTCTGCATCCCGTTGAAGCACCTTCATTATGGCCTCTTGCTCTTCCTCCGTTAGGAAGCTTAGGTCGATCATCTTGGGAGGGCAGGGGGAGAAGCGTCCAGGAAAATCTTAAATCCTGCTGAGGAGGATAGTCTTGTAGTCCCTTTTAAAGGTATAAAAGAACCAGAGTCTTTTTCAGCAAGCACTGAGAAGMCTGTACAAGGCTGCAGTCAGCAGTATAAAGAACCCCAAATTCTGCTCTCCTGCAGTAGAGTATGTGCATGCTTCTCTAGATAAGCAGCTTTTGATAAGGTGTTGCATTCCTGCATGCTTCCATGAGGTCTTCTGAGCTCGCCCTCTCAGCTCTGCTTCCTGGAGTTACAGTTCACTGACCCAGCATATTCAGCGTGTAGGAGCAGCCAAAGCATCMCCTAAAAATAAAAAGAGGCAAAGAAGAACAAGGTCTAATATCAGGGATCAAGGAGGTAGATTATGTATGCAACTTTTTAAATTAAAAGAAACAAGTTTTTCCCTGAGATTAAACTACTTTGTGAAGTTCAAATGGTCACTTCAGGTCAAACCTGTTTTACAGGCTTCTTGAACAAAGTGGTCATGAAAATATATTCCTGCCCAATATAGTGACTCACTCCCTGAAAGACAGAATGAAGTGTCACTGAAGTGCAAAATTTAAAAATAAATGATAGCTGCATCTTAGGTTTTCCTTAAAGTCAGCAGAACAATTTGGAGGAGGGAGGGAAGAAAATGAAGAACATGAACCATGCAACCACATGAAGTTAAAAATGCCTATTCACGGGCACTGAGATTATACCCAAAGTACCCATTAAATATGTATGTCTGCAGTTATCAAACTATAAACTATGTTTATGGTTATCAAAGAGAAAAGCCCAATATCTCACTGCTTCTTAGAAAGATTTTTAAAACTAAGAGGCAGATAGAGTGAGAGTGAGATAGAGACAATCCAGTGGTTTTCACAAGTCAGTGTAGACTTCGACTGTATTTCTGAACTCTCTTCACAAGGGCTTGAAGTTGAGTTTTATTTACTTTAAATATAGATTTAAAAAAGAGCTTGCCTGATTTCCTTATCATTTGCACATTTCTAGGGTGCCATCTTTGAGTAATCACCAACTAAACAGAGCAAAAGAACCACCCCATTGAACTGTTAGACCCAACTCCACTCCTACAGAATTCCCTGCCCTCCACACCTGCCTTCCCACTCCAGGTCTTCAAAGGCTCCTTTCCCCTTCCAGCAGATCACAAAGGCAGCCAGCAGCACTAGCCCCGGAGGAAAAATCCTATGGAAGCTGGCAGAGTTCTGCCAAATGCAACATGTTCTGGCAGCGAGACGGGAGGAGACCGGGAATGTTTTAGAGGAATTTACATGTTCCAATCTGAGACTTAGGGAGCATGTCCTCAACTAGGGCAATGCCTCTTTCTGCAGGACAACAAAAACAATGCATTTAGTACACAATAAAATCTCCCAGAGGGAGGTGGACCATCCTTTTTGTCACGTCTCTTCATTGCACAGGTCTCACCACAACCTTTCAGGTTTGAGTCTCCACCTTGGATCTTTGTGGTACAACGTGACCATCCAGGAGACAGGCTGCCTCCAGAGCAGGGATCACAGGAGCATCATTTATGCTTTAGCGAGTCTTTATGCTCGCTACTCTGGCCACAAAAATCTGGAAACAGCTCAAGTAGGAGATTAAAACAACATATTGACAAGGGAAATTTCCTTCTCTAAAGGTAACAGCTTTTGTTATGGATGGAGAAGGTATCTCCACTCAGGTTAATGCAGCTCTCTTACTAATAAATAAATAAATAAATAAATAAATAAAAGAAGCAGACAATTTTGTGAGTGGTGCTGTCAGTTTGGAAACATCCTTCTTAACAGCTCATGTACTAGTTTGCTTCTGCAGTATTAATTCAAAGCTCCACATGAGGACTGACTGGCAGGTGCATGTCTGCCAACGAGCACCAACAATTATGTTGTAGGCACAAAACCTGGCACCTCTGAACTGGAATTGTCAAGGTTTTTGTCTTGGCGGTCAGGCAAGTTTCTTGCCTCAGGTAAATCAGGTCTGTAGGAAAGCTGTTGTAGGACTGACGTTTTCTGATGTCTTTTTCTTTGCTTTTGAAAGGAGTGTTATATTGTCTCACATATTAAATTGAAGATCTAAAGGAAACAGATGGACAGTATTCACAAAACAAGCTTCATCCATGTCTCAGAGTATTCAAATTAATAAAAATAATAAAAGCAGAACTTCAGTCCTCCCCAGCTGAGTAACATCTACGTGTCCGCACAGAACAAGATGCCCTTTCACTAAACTTTTACAATACTGCCATTCAATAGGACAATTTCTGCAAGCACCTTGCAGCTCCCAGTGTGTTTTTAGGAAGCTGCAAGATACCACCGGCCTTGCCAGGCACTCAACCAAACCCTTCCTGGAAGACATGGTTCAATGTTGTTCCCTGATTAAACATTAGTTCATGGAGCTGTTTTTCCTAAGTGGATCGTGCTTCCTATGCYTCACATTACCTGCACCACATTCTCCTCCCAACACTTTGGAGGAGACTCCTGCTTGAATTCTGTTCCAGTGATGCATCTGCACTTATCCTGTGCTCAGATTCACATGATATTCACTTACCTGATTTTTTTTCTCCTACCATATGGCTGTTTATGGCTGAAAACCTACCCAGAATTAAGCAGTGCAGTTGAGACCCTTCTAGGTTCCTTGGTAAAGCAAACAACACAATCCTTCAGTTTAGACATGTCTGAGTACTTGAAAAACTAGCCCCTGATTTCACTGGGCTGTGGGTTTTTTTTTTTCTTTAATGTTTATCATCTATATAATGCAAAGCCTGTATCTGGTTTCACCCTGATAAGAAAATGTTAGTCATTGGCACCACACCAGTTACAAGCTGAAAACAGTAGCTCAGTATGAAGAGGATGGAACCCCCTTTCTGTGTGGGTGGACTTGGCCACGTCTGTGAGATCCCCTGATACAACTTAGTGCAAGACCCTCTTTCTGCAAAGACTGCAAATACCGATTCCTCATGCATATGGAAGGGAAACAGTAAACAGTGTTTGTTACAGCTCTACAGCCAAATTTCAAAATCTCAGAGAAAATTTCAGAGCCCTTAAGTGTCAAATAAGACTTCAAGGACCACACCGACTAACCTAGACTAATGTATGGAAATGGATACAAATACTACACTGACAGGTTCCTGGGGAAAACCCATCACATATGTTTCAGAATAACATTTGTGAGTCTTCGGTTGATGATGATGACGATGATTTTGTTTCTTAAACTTTACATTCAAATGCAGCTACATGAAAAACTTCCCCTCCATGAAAGTTTTCTCATCCTTGTTATAAAATATAATTTCAGACTTCTATTTATGTAATTCATGCATCAAAGCTTCTATGGTTTGGCAATAAAAGAAACAAAAAGGAGGCCTGAAATAGGAGTTTTTTTCCACTCCTAAGCCACTCACAACTCCCAAGAGCTTTAGGCCCAGCAATCAGCCAAACATTTTTCCTGTAAAATGTCTCAGAACCTTCTTGGGCAGTTATACTTCTTAATTCATTTAATTAAAGTTTTAGAGTTTTTTAGAACATAATCAAGTCATAAAAGGAAGGACGACCTTGTTCACCAATTACGTTGCCCGCTCTACGCAGAATTCCACTCCCCCTTCCCTCCCCACTGTCTTCTTCAAAGTACAAGCTGGGAATCGTAATTATAACACTGTGCTCCACACGCTAAGAGGTACCACATCATGAGGTACCATAATCACAGCTTAGATCTGTGTGTTTTCACTCAGCACATACATATGGGATGTAATGAGAGAGAGGCTGGACTCAGTTCAACAGCCAGATGAGAGGCTGAACAGCAAAACCCCAGTCACTTGTTCCACCCAAGCCAACGAGGCTTCCTTAAACACGCAGCAGCTGAGTAATATCCTCAATTTACAAGGCAAAATTATTTTTACCAAGTGCTGCTTGTACAGCAGAGCTTGCCAGAGCTTACTTGGCTTACAAGTGTAACCCATGGGCTCTTGAAAATAAGTGGGTCTGGTTTGATGCGTTTGAAAGCTACACGCTTTCCTAACGTTTTTCCTCCAGTGCTGCAGCACATCGGCGCTAGCAGCCAGGATGAGCGGGAAGTCGGGACCTCGGGCAACAGGAAGCTGAGGAAGACAGATAAATCAGTGTGCGACATAACAATTGCCTCGGCAGAGAAACTCATTATTCTTAGAAAAGAGGTAACTAAGTTTGGTCTTCATGCCCAAGCCTAGGAAGAAATAATCTTTTTTTTTTCCCTTTTTGGAAGCAAGGAAGCCAGGTGAGAACTCCAGGTGTAATGAAATTGGCCCCTGCCACCCTGGGAGCTCTGATCAGACATTGCCAAGGAGACAGACAAGTCACAGCCCGGCAGAAACTCCAGGTTTCTCAACAAGTTTAATTTTCCACTGAAATTTATGCAATACAATTACAGGAAATTCAGCTCCATCCGAAGCTTACAGAATATAATTTCTGTATAAACACACAAGAGGCAAATCTCATGGAGCTAATTAAGCTAAATGCCAGTGTTGACATAAGCACAAGTAGTCTAAGCCACCATGAACACATGTGTAGAAGCTCAGAAGCCTGAGGAAATCTAACAGGCTCCAGTTGAAGTAATGAAGACAGAAAACCTAGTAACATCCAAGGGAGACTTGAGTCATCATATGAGAGATTTATAACATGGTTGCCTGTAACTCTGGGGGTCTGAACTCAAAATCCCCAAGGCCTGTTGTCATTTTAATACTTGATGGGGCAGAAAGGAACAAGAACCATCCAGTAATATGTATCTATCTGTAGCCAACCCAACTGCGACTGTTATCTCTCAAGAGCCATTATCACCACATATCCATCATGGTAAGAGCTACCTGTACCCAGCATATCATATCTCTAACAGTCCCAGAGATTACATTAGGGAGCAGTATGTGTCAACTAATGTGTATTTAGTCAATGGGAGGTAGAGAAATTCTTATTTAGCTAGTTGTGAACAGCAGGGTGGTTGTAGAACAGAGACTGCTGCAGAAGTGGGGGATATTTATCATGAGGCAACAGTGAGACTGCGCTTACAAACACAAAAATGCTTTGTTTAATTCCAGTAATAAACCTACTGCTTTCCTATGCAATATTAGCAGGACAGTTAAGGGAATTTAAGGGGAGCTATAGTATCAAAGAGCTGCCAAAAATGACCATGATGGAGGGGAAAAAAAACGATGCACAACAGCCTTATTGTTGCCCACTGGTACCAACACGATCCCTGTTGTTCTTAATCTGTAAAATAGTTGCAATCTAAAAATATTCTGACTGACCRCATTATATAGTGATCTTCAGTCAGCTGGAACAGAAAGTTTCACATTAGGAAATGGAATATTCCAGAGCATTTGACAGCAAACCAAGAGGTATTACAGGGAAATGAAGCTTGAGGAGCTCAAATGTCTTAGAAAAAATTCACCCTTCTGCTGGAACATCTGCTTTGCTGGTCATACAGTGATTTAGTTTTACTGCTGTTTGATAACAAGACTTTCACAACTTTGACACTAAACAGGCAAGTGTGCTCTTTTCAGAGGTAAAATGCTAGTAATGAGAAGAAAATGAAAGTTAACAACTGAAAATTGGAGAAGGAAAGAATAATTTGTTCTGGTTTTGGTATAATCCTGCTAATGAAGTTTGGCAGCGTGACATCTCTTTAATAGGGCTTGGAAGTTACTTGGCAGAAGTTCCTCAGAGAGAGATTCTCTTCTCCTGCAATAGTACACAGTCATTAGGAGAGTGTTTTTAAAAGAATATGGTCTCAGGAAAAACTACACAAGAAACTATTTAATTCCATGCTTAGCAATTTCACAATTACTTTAAAAATAAAGTTGCCAGTAAGATAAAATCAACAGTATCAGCAGAATATCTCCTTATGCTTCCGAGGCTCTGCAGTTCTTACTGAATTTCCTTGCAAGACCACGAGCACCAGCAATATGGAGAACATGTTCCCAGGACAAGAGACTTGAAATAGGACATTRAAATGACCTGAAGTACGACAGATTCAGTTTCCTGGATCTCTGAGGGCAGAAGGCTGCCTCAGCTGTCATCCCCTTACGGAGGGAAGGGAATCCCTCCACAAGCTTCAGAAAGTGGCTGGCTCACAACACTCAAGCTTCCAGGGCAACTGCCTCATTCTTCATGCCAGCACCGACACCGGAGCTACACAAGGTCTGGCTTAAGAGGATGTTTTTATGTCTTGTTTGGAAACAGATTTATATAAAACTTTATAGCGCTTACGAGAGTTTGAAGGCAGTTTCATTGTAGTTTGAGGTGTGCTTGTTGGCCTGCACTAAGGCCAACAAGCAAGAGTTTCTTGACGCGAGTCAAACAAAACAAAGCGAACAGAAGCCCTCATATGCATTAGGAAAACACTGTACTTTTTCCACAAAGGAAAGCCACACAAAAACAAAAGAAAATGAGAAACCTTTGTTGGAGTTGTGGGATAAATCTTGTATATTAATTCCCCTGATACAGATAATTAAAGAATAGCACTGTAGTACTAATAAAAAAAAAACTGCTATTAAATGTGTTGCTCTTCAGTTGTCACAAATTTTAGCCTTGTGTATATCAAATTTATAATATTTCCCCTGCAGTAGAGTTTGCAAGTTTGGGAAATGGACATTTCACCAGAATACCTCTACTTTCTTGCTTCCTTGCTCTGCTAACATTAACAAGCACTTGGGTCCCTTTTATGCAGGACTCTGTTCYGGAAATCGCACCACTCAAGGACAAAGGCATGCAAAGCAGTGCAGCTAATTAACACATGACTCCTATCAGAGGCGGCTGGGAAGTGAGACATTTCCTGCATCTTTATATATATATATATAAAAATTATCTAGCTGAGAATAATGGCAGCAGCTTGCACAGGCACAGAGCAGTCAGAAGTCTTTGCTAAATCCAAAGTCTTCCTCACAAACGGACTTTACTAAGCGGGTAGCAGTGTTATATGCTTGGATACAAGGATTTCTTTGTTACAACTTACAGACACAGATTTCCATTTGGATACTCACCTAAGCTAATGCTCGTTCAGTAGAACTGAAAGTGAGACATTTTGTAGGGCAGATCTAGTCTTGGAAACCTCAGGCAGACAGTGCAAAAGACTCACTGAAAGCCTCTCCGCATGATTTTTGCAGCCAGGACAGTCACTTTCTCCGTAGCTTGATTTTCCCCTCATTATAGTTGTAAAATTAGGAACCAGGGAGTTGACAGGCTGTCTCCCTTGTGCATCACTCAAGTGTCCTACAGCAGCGTCGGCCGTGGCAGGTGGCAACACGTTTCCTCTGCAGCAGGATTCAGTTTAGCTCTGTGATTCAGGTTAGGCTCAGAACTATGAAATCGTGAGGATTTTACATGATCTTTATCTTCCCTGAGGGAGGCCGTTTGTCTCACAGCTTTGCCAGCTTCACACTGGCCTTTGCTTTTAGCACAAAGTGAAACTGAGGTCATGCAGAATGTGGCTAATGGCCACTCTGCATTCTCAGACATGATGAACTGCATAGCAAGCAGTTGTGGGAAGCAAAATCATCTCTTACTCACCTAAAATCACCCTACACTTACTTTGTTCCTGCAGGCCCCTACTTTTCCATTGTGGCCACTGAYCTCTTATCTGTAACTACAGCTCTGCTTAACTCATAACTACAGTGCCCAAAGCCTGCAAATGAACCAAGCCCTTTGGCTGTCCTTTCTCATAGGATGACTGAGTAACCACAGGCCTCCTCAATGCTTTTTAGAATAAAATTACCTCACAAGTGGCGTAATCTAAGACTACCAAAAAGCCCATGTAAAATTAATCCACTCCTGGCTACAATAACTAAAGCACACCTACCTGAAAACAGGAATTTACACAGAATCCAATTACCAGCAGAAATCAGGTGCCAGGGGAGAAGGAATATCCTTTAAGAGTCCTGCAGTCATAGAAGCAATAAGTAAATTTAGGAAGAAATTGTGGSGGGGAAAGGAGCACTTCAGTTTATGGAGTGGTCAAAATCAAAATGCTTAACAAAAARCCTAGCCCATAGGCTACAAACAGAGTGAGAATCTCTGACTCTCTCCTCAGTGATGAAAACTAACTTAAGTTTTGCAATGAATTTTTAATATTTTTTTTTCTTAATACATACATTTAAAAAGCTTACTATTGCTTCCTATTGAGAGATAGATCACTTATGCTTCCTTTCTCAATCACATTTTGATGGATGTCCACATAACACAGGTATTTTTCCCGCTAGCAGGCTCGTGCTGGCCAGGAGGCTCAAACCAGCAAGCACCTTCACCAGTCCTCCTTAATTGTAATATTAAATAGCAAGAATAACAGGAAGTCTATCAGGCATGAAAAACGTCACTCACAAGATTGTTTGCACTACTGGGTTGGGCTATATCATGCAAAATGTATTTTTTCCCTGGCTGGTATGTGTTTCATTGAATGCTTTTGGCCAGATCCAAGCAAAGCACATAGGCACCTAAATCCAAGGTAGTGGCTCCCTGGCACCCAGCTGGCCCTGGATCATCCAGAAAAAGAGCTATAAAATAAGGAGRAGGAGAAATATTCATTTCCATTTCCCTACCCACCACTATATCACTTTCCATTGACAGTCTCAATGCAGTAAATGGAGTCAGGTTACATATATCAATAAAACCTTATACAATGAAGTAAGAATCTAGCACAGCCAGTTGTTGTGTCCAGGTGAATCTGAATGACTCCCCACCACAAGAATGAAGCACGATAAGCTCTGCTAAAAATCACCCACATGTTACTTAACATCCCAATAAGCTAAAGAATTGGAGACTGCTAATGTGGCAAACACTACATCATCATCATCTTGACATACAGCAGTATTTCAATGTTCAAGCATTGGAACTTCCTTAAATTGGCTTGTTCAAGTTTAAATAAGCTGACCTTAAGTGCACTTTTAAGCACAAGAAGGTTGCTTCCAGCAGTTATCTGTTGCCACCTCAGATGAAGGGCACTTGCTGTGCAGAACAACAAATTCTTTATTATACTGCAAAAGAAATTGCTACTAAATGAACTAATGACCTACTGAAACGAACTCCTAAATGAACTTCTGTAGAACAAAGGCATCACTTCTAACCATAGAAGAAATAGTTGTTCAGTAGAAAAAAACAGTAAGAACCACATTTAAGCTTCCATGCAAATAGTATTTTCTTAGCAATTTGTTTGTGCAAAGTCAGTTTTACATAAAAGAAAGTATTTGGTATCTTTATTCTATTCAGCACTGGCCAAGCAGATTCCTTTCAGTCTGGGTATAGGAAACTCAATACAGAATAGAAAACAACTCCTTTGACTCACAGCTGAGCTTCCTGGTTCATCTTTGCTGCTGGATGAAACAGTTGATAGGTCTCTTTCTGCACTAGCATCCAAAGTTTTCTCCAGCTCCTACACAAGAGCAGTCCTGCTGCTGGAAACCCAGCAAGTGCCTCCTCCGAAACCAACAGGAGTCTCCTTCAAAAYGTAGATCTGTCCATGGTCTCTGCCTGGTGCTTTCAAGGAAGGAAAAATTCACTTTTCTAACACTGACTTTGAGGGCGATGGATGACTCAGCTGAGCTGTATATTCTGGCCTGCGTGAGCACATGAGAACAAGAACACAGCAACCTGTTTCACCGAAGTTTAAAAGCCTGATGGTGATACTGATAATGCACTTTTTTTTTTTTTTTTTTTTTTTTGAGTGCAGGAGATGCTGGAGAATATTTCCTCAACGTGAGAAAGGTCCAATGAAAGTTTCAGAAATTTCAAAGATATGTTTTGTAACCAGAGCAGAGCCTTGCTGCACCCATAAAGCAAAGCCAACTAAGCAAGATAATTAGTATTTGCTTGCCTTAAACCCAGACATAAGCTCACAAACACAGCAAGACCAGTCACAGTATATAAATATTTTGTAATATTTTGCATTGTAATAGTATATTATGAAATACTAGTGGTATTTTACAACAGAGTTTGCATGTAAATATTCTAATAACACGCGAGTGCAAATAGGCAGAGACTTAAAAGACGCTTGGCCAAATGGTGCACAGGAAAACATGTGTAAATAGCAAAATCTATTAGATAAGAGCAAATGCTKAAGAGCAGGCAGGAAAGGCAGCTGCCTTTGGTGAAACAAAAAACAATCCTGCAGCACAAGGGGAAAAGATGAAACCTGAATATCCCTGCAGGATAAATCAGAAAGATGCCTGGCAAAACAACAAAGTTTTGTCCCCAAAACCTGCTGCCACGCTTGGAAGGTGGCTCCTTCCACCAAATAAAACAAATTTCTGAATTTCCTTGGGACTGTTAGAACGTTTTCAACGTTAGGAACGTTAGGGATGTTTTAACGCCTCTCTCCCAAGTTAAGCTTGGGGGAAGCCCTGACAAGGCGCACCGGCCCCGCAGGTCCCTCCCTGGCGCAACCCCCGTCCGCCCCGGTGCGACACGAGGGAGCTGCCCGCTCTGCTCCGCGYCCCGGAGGCCATTTCAGCTGCCCGGCTCAGCTCGCCCGTCTCCTACCGCCGCCTCCACGTTACCTCGTCCCGAGCGCTGCCCGCCGCGCCGCACCGCGCCGCACCGCACCGCTCCGCTCGTCTGAGGCGGGGAAGGCGGCGCGGGCCGGGCGGCCGCCGCCATGGGGCCAATGGCGGCGCCGCGTCCCTCGGAGCCGGCCCGCCCTGCGCCGCCCTCCCCGCCGCCTCCTCCTCCTCCTCTGGGGACTTCGCCTTCCCCGCCATGGTCTTGGCGGCCGCAGTGCCCTCCCCACCACGGCCACGCTCCTGATCGTCCCCCCACCTACGGGCTCAGCCGCAGAAAATAGGGATGACGGGGGGGCTTCATGTTGAGCCTCCGTTTTGGGGTCAATAAAGGTTGGGTTTGGCTCTGTTGCCTTGAGTTGAAATAACCAGTGTTTCACTTCTGATGTTAACCTATTGCTAAATAATCAAAGAAAAAAAAAAGAAAAAAAAAAAAAAAACTCCTTGCAGTAAAGGTGCAAGCAGCAAGAACAGCTTTCAGCTGGCAGTCCAGGAAGCTGCTGGTGGTGCCTTTCATGGTATTTAAACCCAGAATACCCATACAGACATGTAGGAAGCATATTTCAGCAGTATTCACATCTTTCCTTGGAAATATGCCTTTTATTTTTTTCAGTGACCAGGTGACCAGCATTGCTACCTCCATCCTTCTCAAGACACATGTATTTTATTTTAATTCTGGTCTGTTCTGCAGGCAGTGTCAGGACCTTCTCCAAATATGTGTATTTCTCCTTCTCCTTCTCCAGATATGTGTATTTTAATTTTGGTCTGTTTTGCAGCCAAGATCTCGCAGGCAGCGTCAGGAGCTGCAGCCTGCAACGCGGCCGTCCCCATGTGCCTCCCTCCGCGTGTATTCAGRGGGTGTGCTCCCTTTCATCTGTGGCAGCTCCATCTTGCAGCTCGGCCATCGTGTTGCTTATGGTTCATGTCCATTCGCTCCCTAAATCCTAGGTCCTCAGTACTGCCTTCCTGCCGGTCACAAAATGCTCCATTTCCCCTCCTGCTTGAAGTTGTGTATTTTAGAGGAACAAATGAAAGCTTTTTAGAGACAATTCAATATATGAGGCTTTCTTTTTTTCCTCTCTAGGATTTAGTGAATTACCTGCAATTTCAAAGCCATAGGTTTTATCTGTGATCCTGTCTAAAAAAGAAAAAACCCAGTGACTACAGTATCTTTTATATGCAGTATCTGGTAAAATTCTGTGTTTCAATAAAGTTTCCTTTCAGTATACACGGATCAGAGAACTGAGGTAAGCTTCAAACTTACTGTAATTATTTTGCTTCTTATCCACATTTCCTGTTTACTCAGCTTACTGTAGTGTACTAAGCTTTTTCAACCTGCATTAAATTCCTGATAGGTGCAGATCAAGAAACAGAACACAGTACATTAAATAGAAGCAGGGGCCCTTTTGGCATTCTTGGTGAGTTATATTTTCCCATTGTATTAATATTTCTGTATTTTCTCTCCCAGCAGTCCCAAAGAAAAAAAAAAAAAAAAAAAAAAAAAACCGGTAAGATTGAGGCTTTTTAAACCAGATGCTCTGTTCTGTTTTGGCTACAAACTGTGTGCGATCTGGCCTCTGCTGGAGGGAGCTGGTACTGATGCGTCTAGTGCTCTACTGCCCAAACCCCTTCCCCACTTAAATGAAGAAGTTAGACACGGGCTTAGGGAGCAAACTTTTTATGTTCTGCTCTTACTGCGATGAAAATCCACGTGTTAGAGGCACCCAACACAGTGGCAGCAACAAAGCCACTGCCATCACAAAGCTGCAAAACACACAGTGTGCTGTAGTTAAAAAACATGTCCATTCTCTTCTGCAGTCATTTGGTTTAGTTCTTAAAATACACATAAAATACAAGAACTTAAGAGTTCTTAAAATACATTCAGCTGAAATCTGTGGGACTACTTTGCATGCTGATGAGCATCCTTAGTAATTCCAGGTGGAAAGGACCCATCACCAGTTCACAGCCTGTCCCCCACAGCTGCTCTGCCCTGATGTAGTAGTAGAAGTGAAGTCTGATTTGTTGGTAAGCATGGAGTGGCTGCTTTTGATGTAAATTCCAGAGAGACTCCCAGTCTCCTTTAAGTACTCAGCTGCTCCCTGTTATGAACTAACATTAATCACAGCTAACTCATCAGTCATTAGTTTCTTTGCTCTAGTCATCATTTCCTGGCTGGTGGTTTTGACCACATCACTTGCTCTACGTCTCTCTTTTTTTTTTTTCCTCTACAGCTTAAACTGAGTCTGCTGGCTTGTTCCAACTGTATGTAGGACAAGTACACCTTGTGCAATGGAGCACTGTAAGTCAGCAGGGAGTTGGGATCTGAGGGGGATAGTGTGGCTGGTTGGGCAGAGACCTGTCCCATAGACCCCAGGCAAGGGGAGCTGGGGACCAAGCAGAGCAGGCCAGGGGGTGGCAGCTGGGCTCAAGTAATGGCCCAGAAAATCATCAGACAAGTTCATGGCAATGAGATACATCCAAGGCCAAGCTGGGAAGTCAGTGTACAAGGGAGAGTCAGGGCCAGACTAGTGACTGCTGGGCAGGTCAATAGTGATGAGGCAGGACCAATGCCAGCTGGATTCAGCAGTCCCTAACATGCACAATTCACTTTTTTTTCATTTTTTTTTCTCCTGCAGGAAAAAAATGGGATAAATGGTGGCAAAATGTTATTTGTCCTGAAAGTTTCATATGAAATGGATCTTCTGAAAACCACTTTGCTCTGAAAGTACGCATCTACTGCATCCACTGTCATATGTAGATAACCTTGATTTATCCTCATCAGTGGATGAGGCATTCTATCCAGTCCCGATCTCYTACAGCAGGAAAATGCTGAAATATGATTTGTGTGCCGAATAGATGGAGGGTACTACTTCTGACCTCTTTGATAAGTCATGTCAAATAGAAGGAGAAAATCCTTTGTCATCTTACCAACAGAAGCTGCGTTTTTTGTTGTTTTGTTTTTCATTTTAAAGAAGGCTTCAAAAGGGTTAAAAATCATTTAAAGGCTCTTTTTAAGATATAGCAAGAAAGCATATACCCAGGTAAAACTGTAAAAGGAAATGGATAGTGTGGGTAATTTAGCTGTTTATAGAGCTTCCTGTGGYGAGGATAATAATGATCATAATAGAGATTGTTTTAAAGAGCAAGCATGCACAGATAGAACTCGATAGTTCTTTCCTCTTTTGCTCCTACACAAAATAGACACAAGTCTTGCTGCCACTGCTCAGTCCTTAAATTTCACTTAGTATCCAGCATGGCTAGAGACTGCTGTTGGATGCCCAAATGACAACAAAATATGAGTTCTAGGAAGTAAAAAGGAGTGCATAAATAAACTTCAGTTTTCTGCAAGATATTTCCTATTTGGTACTTGATGATCATGTTATTTCCTGCTATTGCAATTGAYGAGAATGGTGACTAGTTAACTATTTGTGCTTTTGTCCTTAAMCCCTTTTTTTTCTAGTACCCAGAACCCACCTGGTTTTAGATGTCCATTTGCTGACCTGCGGAAATTTTCTTGCTGGTTATACATGCTTCATTCCTGTGTCCAGGAGTCCCACTGCTGGCAAATTCTGATACTTTCCATATGCAAGCGTAGTCTGTGAGAATTTTTCTGTACCCTGTCATATATGTAAATGGATGAATTTGTTATTTATAATGCAATGGAACCAAAATGAGTGCAATGGAATTGTGACACAACAAAAAAGGTTCTGGCACTTAGCGTAGAAATTTCCAAATTTTCTGTGGTAGTAGCCTTTACTATAGGAGTTTCTGGGTGTTAAAAAATACAGCTTTAAGCTTTTAATTAAATTGTATATTCTTTTCCCTGAAGAGTTTCTATACAAAGGCAAAATAGGAAGGGAAAATAAAGTCACACGTATAGTCTCTGTGTCACAAAATAGTGACAGCAGTATCACCTCTACAGTCCTTCCTTCCACCACTGCCCCTGTGCTATTATGGTTTCACCCACATCAGTTTTCTATRGTAATTCTTAACATATCTGTCAGGAAATCATCTACCGTTTCATTATGTTAGGTTTTATGCTGTAAAGAAAATAGTCAATATGGYCTTCTATTGCAGGCATTTCACTTGTAAGAGAAAAGTAGTGATATGTTTTACTGAAATAAATGTGATTTACCGAAGTTTTATGGCAGATAAAATGGTGTTTTAGCAAAATTTSATTACAGGGTCCACTCAGTTATCTACTACATGGAGAGAGAGGTCAGATGTCCAGGAGACCGTTTTGCTGAGTCGTGGGGTACAGAATASGGACCCCTTGCTTTCCAAGCTCCTCAGAAGAGCCTGGTGCAGCTGGGCCCAGTCTGAGTCCCAGACTCGGTCAGTGGTTTATGTCTAATGGATTATGTGCCCGATCAGTCAGAGATGCAACTTAGCAAAATTTGCAGAGTTTCTGTGCACTGTTAGTCATTTCCTGAATATGTGTCACAGGTAGGGAACACATCTCCTAACCTTGCAGAGTAACCTTACCTTGAGCAGCATCCCTACTTGGGGAGGCTCTGCCATGCAACCCGTAGCCATGCAAGAGAGCTCAGCAGGTTGATTTGCAGTCATAGCTGCATTATCAGCTATATGTGGGCATTTATTGAAGAGGTTTACACAAGATTCCTCATGCTTTTGGACCTACAACCCCTCAAAGACATGTCAAAACACTCCTCCTGACCACTGTGGACCTTCAGCAGCCCGAGTTCCTGGCAAAGTACAAGCAAATATTTTGGCAATATTCTGACTTTCTTTCTTAGGAAGAAAAGTCAATTGCATAACAGAATCTCCTCTAGAACTGTCAGGCTGTGRTTGGTACCTCTGTGTTCCTTTAAAGACAGGGGAGGAGAGCTTACCTGTTCATGGGCAGAAGTCTGCTGATCACTGCCTTGGGTAACAGCAGGACAAGACTGGTACTGCATCAAAGAGAAACTCTTTCAGACTGTCCTGATAAGCAGCTGGCAGCTGATCCTAAAAGACTGTCAAGTCTTCTGATACCTGGGTGGCACAAGGGAAAAACACAAAGTTCTTTGAAGCTCTTCTGAGGGTTTCTCTTCAAGCTAGACACAGCTGTTCAGTCCATGAGCAAATCCTGCTTCCCTGATGATTTGTCAAGCTCTTGTCCTCAACTTCATCCTCACCACTCTGCACAGGTCCTCGCTCTCAATGAACATGTGTTCCTTGCTCTCCTGTGCACACTAATGTGCTCTCTGTTATTGTACACGCTTTTGCTCACTTCTGTTCCCAGCTTACCTTCTCACACACACAAAATACACCATCATATTTCATTCAGAGCACTCTGAATCATTCTTTGTGCTTGAAAGAATGCAACATCCAGGCATAGGGTGTTTTCCACACCCTCTGAAGACACCAGGCAGCGCCCCTGCAAGGATCCTCAGATCCTTCCAGGTGAAACCAGCTTTCCAGCAGTACTGTTCCTTGCCTCAAGCCTCCTCATTTCTCGCATTTGGGAGAATCCTTCCCTGCTACAAATTGTGGACAGAGAATCTATTCAGGGAAATAACATTTGTCCTGTGGACAACAGTCAGAGAAATGCTATCATCTGTTCTGTTTCCCTGCAGGTCAGCAAGTCCTGCTGCCCACATATAAGAGGGACACAGCCCTGGAGAGAGGCTGGCATCATGGGTAGGGGCAGGCCCTGGCACTGTAGTCACTGAACACTGCAAGCCTCAGGCTTTYTCAAGCTTTTTCCAAGGAGACTCTTATCCTCCTTGTATGAGCTTYAGAAAACAGTTCCCAGCGTTCCACCAAGTGTGATAGATTCCTCTCCTGAAGAGAGAGTAGAAACAACTCCTTATTCTGTAAGGGGACAACACTCTATAACCTTGCAATAAAGGCAGGAGCATTGGAAAGTGTACAGGGTCGGGTGGAAAGCAGAGGCCTTTGAAGGATGGTGCAGAAAGAGAGTTGATGTCTAGAAATAAACATCACCAATAGACAAGAGCTTGTCACTGAAGTAATACCACTTTGTGGACATGTTCAGGGATAATGGAGACAGCAAGAAATACAAAAGCTCTGATAGGGCCTAGAATTGTGGACACTTGTCAACTGTGAAGCATCAGTCAATTCTTCTGTGACATGCAGAACAACACCCAACACACAGGAGGAAAGGTCTCACCTCAAATGTTATACTACAAGAAATGCCTTGTTACAACCAGGAGGAGACAGACAACAGAGGGATTCCTGTTTCATGAAGCCCTGCAGGTTACAGAGACAAATATAGAGAAGTCAGGAGGTATGAAAGAAGATGACCCTCCTTCAGCAAAAAAAMCAGACTCTTCTGCACTTTTAACTAACAGCCTTCACGCATACTTCTCCCAGACACCAGCTCCAGAGAGAACAGAGCTCTTTCCAGAGACTGTCCACAAGGTGGCATTACAGAAGGGTCCCAGCACACCGGTGACCGGGCTTCAGGGGTTCTTAGGTTTGCCCAAAGCCTTTCAAAACACATGGGCAACATCCTTGAGGACATGCATCTTACCCACTGCAAAAACAGGAACTCTTCTTACAGTCAGCTTCTCTCAATCCATTTCATTCATGAACAGAATGACCTGCAGCAGCCTTTTGGAAGTGCACATGAAGCTCTCTAAGCTGTTGAATCCATGAAGGATGTAGCTGACCCTTGAGACACTCTGGATCAGGGACAGTTTRAGCACTAAGTCCTGAGGACAAGAAAAAAAAAACAAGATGATGCAGATGAGAAGCTATTCAAAGGACCAAAGACTAATATGACTGTCAAAAGATTAGCATCAAAATCAAAGTTCTCCTGAAAATACTAGGCATCCCTCARAAGTCCCCAGGACATAGTTTATGTGTCTATTCCAGAGGAAGATCATCCTTCTGTGGCTCCTAGGAAGAATGGATCTACCTGAAAGCAGGAAGGAGTTACCCAAAGAGCTATTCTGGACTGGTCTGATGCAATGGGAAACACAAATCTGCAACAACAGAAATTGGAGATGTGTGAAGTGGCAGAGCGGGGAGAGGCCCACTCAATTAACATTTAATGGGGTGGCAAAAATTATGTCCAGACTCTGGAAGGTGGAAAAAGTGAGAGGCGGTGAAATACGTAACACTGGCATGGAAAAACATGGCTGCAGTCCAGATTATCACAAATAATAAAAGTCTGCAGACACTCATCTTAACCGCTCTTTTCTACTCTGTTGAACGGGGAGCAACATGTAGAACTGGCCCTAACAGAATGGTTGAGGTTGGAAGGGACCTCTAGAAAGGACCTTCTAGAAGGGCTGAGGTTGGAAGGGTCCATCTAGTCCAATCCCACTGCTCAAACAGCGACACCGAAAGCACGGGGCACAGGATGGCATCCAGGYGGGTTTGGAAGACCTCCAGAGAAAGAGACTCTACAACCTCCCTGGGCAGCCTGTTCTAGGGCTCTGACACCCWCACAGTGAAGTTCTTCCTCACATATTGATGGAACTTCCTGTGTTTCAACTTGTAGGCATTACCCTTTGACCTATCACTAGCTATCACTGAGAAGAACTTGGCCTCTTCCTCCCTACATTCACCCCTCAGGTACTTATACATATCAATCAGATCTCCTCTCAGTCTTCTCTTCTTCAGGCTAAACAGGCCAAACTCACTTTGTCTTCATAAGCTCCAGCCCTTTAATCATCTTTGTTGCTCTCTGCTGSACCCTCTCTAGGAGCTCCACATCCCTCTTATACTGGGGAGCCCAGAACTGTACACAGTACTCCAGGTGCGGCCTCACCAGAGCTGAGTAGAGGGGCAGAATCACCTCCCTTGACCTGCTGGCAACACTCCTCCTGATGCAGCCAGGATCCCACTGGCCTTCTTGGTCACGAGGGCACTGCTGCCTCAGGGTTAACTTGGAATCAACCAGGACTCTCAGGTCCCTCTCTGTGGAGCTGCTTTCCAGCAGGTCAACCCTTAATCTGTCCTGGTGCCTAGGGTTAATCCTCCCCAGGTGCAGGACCCTGCACTAGTCCTTATTGAACCTGAGGAGGATCCCCTCGGCCCAACTCTCCGGCCTCTCCAGGTCCCTCTGAATGGCAGCACAGCCCTTCTCAGTGTCGGCTGTTCCACACAGTTTGGTATCGTCCGCAAACTGGCTCAGGGTGCCCTCTGTGCCCTCGTCCAAGTCACTGGTGAACAAATTGAACGGTCCTGGGCCCAGTACTGACCCCTGGGGGATAATGACCCTGTAACTATTGATACTATAATTAGGGTCTCTGGTAAGTTAGCTAAGTTCCCAAAACCACAAAAAAACAACACAGGCTTATGTAAAKGGGTGACAGGTTTGAACCAGAGATCCAGGACTCTTGCTGAGAGAGGATCTCTCTAAACCGATGTTGTCTTGGTAAACTCCAGTTCAGAGGAGGGCAGAAGCTGCCTCTAGCGTGACAGTTTATCAACTACATTCAGAATTACCATCTGTGATCTGGCTCTCTCTTGCCACAGGATGTTCTTCACAATATCTGTCTTGAGCTAAGAAAGAAGTTGCTCMTTGGGTGCATGAAGTGCTGTTTGGCTGTGGACAAGCATGACAGCAGCACATGTCTTTGCTCTCTTCTCCTTTTGGTGCTCCTGGACAAATGGAAAAGCCATGATGAAAAGTATAATTCTTCATTTTACCTTAGGCTTTAGATTTGCTTCTTGCTAAGAAATTGCTTCCAAACAGGCAAAGACTTGCAACTTTGATCCACACTTCTCAAAGTGAACATGGTTACATCATTGTAAGTGGTACTCACCATAACAGAAGGCTTCCTTCATCCTACTGTTGTTATCTACCCTGGTACTTGTGACATCCCAGGTCGTTTCCACAAAAGGAATGCGTTCCAGAGCTGCAAAGCTAAGACAGAAGAAAAAAAAAATTACTCTTAGGAGAATATCTTGCCATAGCAAAAAGTATGGTTGACTTTCCCCAGGAGCATGGGAGCACTTTGGGATAGGAATGGAAGCACAGTGGAATAGAGCTCCACTAGGTTTGCTCTAGCACTAGGTTTGCTCACCCTAACCTTAGCTCAGGGGCTGAAGTCACAGCTTCCAACTTCTCCGGGCAGTGAAAGACAYGGTAGCTCCAACTTTCTAGCCCTCCCACTTCCTAATTGAATCCTCTCTCCCACTACTCAAAGAAATCAGCATCAAGGCACAAGTTGTGGTACCGTATCTTGAGACAAGTTTGCAGAGGTAGTCCAAGGATTTCCCCAGGGATTTCATCCACAGGCTTCAGACAACTCTGTAGCTTATCCATGATGTCTAGGAAGTGAGGGCTGTTCAGGAATATCAGGAAGTCACTTGATGGTCTTCAAAAAGATCTGTTCACACACTAGAAAACAATCATGAAGGAAAACAATAAATATAGAAGACTGAGGAGGCAGGACACATGGAACTGGTCGATATCAGCTTTATGACTTCAACTCTTCATTTCCATGCTTAGAGGAATGGTGACACAAGCCTCATTTTTCTAGCAACATCCACTCCCTGCCCTGTTTGGCTGTCACAATTTTGACCCCCTTGGGGGAAATAAGTAATTCAGAACTCCTATAGGGAAGCTTTCTTACTCTTCATTGCCAGTCAAAGGAAACATTTATACCTTTTGACCTTCTCKTCTTTTGCATCTCTTGCTTGCAAAGAGAATAGGAGCACATGAGCTCCAAGAAGGCTCCAGCAACAAATACCCTCTATTCAAGAAGCCAAATGCAGTATCTGCTGCTGCTGAAGAGGGACTGCTACTTTGCCAGGGATCTTTCCCAAAATAGACAGCAGCGGCAGCCCAATACCCAAGCAGGTCATCACCCACCTCCCTGCCCAGAACCTTTCCCTTCAGAAGAGATGTGATTCTTACAGCAGTCATGGGCCTGCTTGCCCCAGCTCTTGCCAAAGATTCTGACGAACACGTCACTTTACATAGGGCAACTCTTTCAGATCCTGCACCGGCTAAAGAGCTCTGCTGGATATTGCCTTTTCCCTTATTCCCAAGAAGGAGGCTTCCATAGCATGATCTGGGAACCATTCATAGGTTTTTAAGGCAAAGAAATCTTTGGAGTCAGTAGCTTGCCAAAAGGCTGGGTTCTAGACCAGATTCTTTGTCTAGTTTCAAAGGCAACAAGAGTGGTTGCTCCACTCTCATGTCATTTAAAGCCAACATTATTAACTTGCTTATCACATTTACTTCCAAATGGTTACTATTTTCCTGCAGGACTCTCCCCAGTCCCTGGTAAGTTTCTACTCAACCTCCTAAAGGTATCTGTTCCATATCACCTGCCAAATGGCATCATGTAGATAGCTCCATTTCTCTAAGATCTAGTCATAGAAAGCAGYAGGGGTGAACAGCTTCACTGGAAATAGTTTTCCTAAATGGAAGATCCACCTATTGCTATAGAAGGGGGAACTCACCCCATTGGGCTGATACTCTGCAACCAACCACTGCTGCCCCAAAGACTTGGTGATTTATYGAGGCAAGACAGTGCTAAGCAGAAAGACAAGAGACAGGACAGTGACATCTGCAGGCTTCCTTGGTAAAGTCCATTTCCTCAGCTTCCCCTTGCTCCACAGGTAAGTTCTTGGGTTAAGATGGTTTATGGATAAATTTGGGACACCTACCTACCCTTCACAGATTTGCTCTTGAATAACATTTGACTCTTTTTGAGAGATTAATTTCAGGGTCCTTGGAAAAGAAAACCCCAACAATGAAACATCAACRACGATATGGGCAGTGGCAAAACATTCCTGGATATTTTCTTCATCTATTGTCAAATAAGGAAGATAAATTCCTCATCACTAATGTACTAAGAAAAGGGGAACGTAACTGATCAACCACTTAAGTGAACRCCTTCCACCC
Source organism: Nothoprocta perdicaria (assembly GCF_003342845.1). Classification (NCBI taxonomy): domain Eukaryota; kingdom Metazoa; phylum Chordata; class Aves; order Tinamiformes; family Tinamidae; genus Nothoprocta; species Nothoprocta perdicaria. The sequence goes on along the minus strand of NW_020454672.1, from coordinate 170,891 downwards.
TCTTCCCCAAACTCGATCAAAACCCACCACTATCCTCCTCACTTTCTGCTCTAAATTCACTTTATTTTCCCCATGCCAAGGGCAGGATGCTGGGCTCACATACACAGCAGCTTYCTTCTGCCACCCCTTGTAATTCACTACTACTTACAGTGACTGCCTTGATGTGGGGCACTCCGGCCCCTCAGCGTTGCAGCTCCTTCACCCTCTGTCCAAGCCCGTGTCTCCAGCCTGCCATGTGCAGTGTCCTCCTCCAGTGYCCCCCACTGCTGCTGGCTCCTTCCCCAGCACCTCCACAAGCACCCAGTCGCTCTGGAGCCACCAGGGCTGCTCAGAGCTGGYTGGGATCGGTTCTGACCACCCCAGGCAGGTCCTGGCCGCCTCCCACCACACAGGCCACCCCCAAGCCCCAGCCTGGGACCTGTCATGWTCTGCCCAACACTGAGTCTGAATGACAGTTCTTTAACACCCAACTGTGGAGCAAGGACTATGGGCGGCCTTCTCATTTCATAATTGTAATAACCTGCAATGAGTTGGAAGCATGGGGGACAGGGAGACATCTCCAGGTGTCAGCTTGAGTGAATAGGCCTTACTTAGAGTGAATTACACAAAGATCAACATAAGCTCACATAGGGCTGGCCAAATAATTCACAAAGTAGGTTAACGTGAAGTTTGCAGTTCCGCAGAAAGAGGCCAAAGTCATTTATTTTGATGAATCACTGCTTGCTTGTGTGGTAACATCAGAATGRCTTTCCAGCCCAACCAGGGTTGTATGGTTCAGGTGTCAATGGTCTAAGATGGACTATGTGGAAGGCCTAACCAAGACAGGAGTCTTTTATTGTCCATGAAGAGAACATGACTCCCTCCAGCCCCTCTTTCCATCCTGTCTGTGGGACTAATTTTTTGGCCACCGCTWGTGTATGCGGGCAAAGGGTACTAAGAGACAGCAGGGTTTGTCCTTCCACTATCAGTGTGGAGGTGCTTGCACCATCTCAGTGCCTTAGACTGCTTAAGAGCTTGCTCTTGAAAGCATTCAAGAAAGGCCAGTATCCATGGCTGACCCAGCTCAGTCTGGTGTAGAACAGCAGCTACTAGTGTGGGGGCCTGGAAATGCTCACTTTATTGTACAAGGTTATAATTTTGCTGTGCTCTGTTAAGTCTGACAACAAAGATATCCCTCTGGTTGAAATCATGGTGATGAACAAGCTAGTAAGGTCTTTGCCACACAAAAGTTCCACTTAGCAATTAAAAAGCCCCTTGTACTGTTGTTATCCTATGCTTTTTCTCATTTTATAATATGGGGTGCCTGCCAGGGCATCTCATGGGGTTTCTGAGCGGAGCCTYACAAGTGTTTTTCCCTTAGAGCCCTGCCTTTACTGCATCCTGTGTGTGGATTAATCCGCAGTCCTTTAGGCTGGGCACGTTTCATTTATAGAGGAGCTGACCAAACTTGGAGGATTCTGGATGTCGACATTTCCCTATTTAGATATGGATAGACAGGCAYGGACATATTTCCTTTTCCGAATGCCATACAGCAGTTACAGCGCATGTTTACATCCTCATTTTCCTGTGAAACATACATATTTTTAGATGCCAAGCTCTCTGGAGCCAGAACCTACTTTTTCTTCTATTTATAGGGCCCAACAGCCAATGAAGTCCTAATTCCTACCTAGAGCCTAGGTATTCCTGCCTAGAATAGGCAGTACCAGGAGGTAAATAGCATGTTGCGACACCAACACACTGGTCCAAGTAAGCACCATGCTTCCCCTCCATCSTGAGGTTTCCACTTGCTAACTCAGGTTACCATTTTATTTTTCCTTTCGAGTATTTCTCTAATCCCCTCCTCCCTTTCCAGATTAATTCTTTTTTTTTTTCCCCCAAACTCTCTCGGATCCAGGAGGCTGAAAACCCTGCGGTTTCAACCCCAGCACCTGAGGCAAAGGCCTGAGGAGAAGGGCATGGAGGGGAGGGTCCCTGCTCTGTTGGGAAGAGCAGCCGGCCGCACAGAACCCTGTATTAAGGCACGAATGCCCAAAGCGGGAATTAATCCTGGAGTGGGGGGTAAGATTTGTAGGATTCCATGAGGGTTTTGGGCGGGCTGTTTGGGTGGGGGGGGCGCCTCCAGGCGCAGCTCCCTCGCGCGGCCGCCAGGGGGCGCCGCAACTCGGCGGCCTCGCCCGGCGGGGGGGGGAGGAGAGTGGGCGGGGCGCCTGTTGCCGTGGCGACCGGCGGCCGTGGCGGCGCCAGGGCGGGATGGGCGCGCGGTAGGTCCCGAGTGAGGAGCCGCCACCCGCAGCCGTTGACACGGGGACAGGGGGGGGACAGGGGGGCACAGCGGGACGGGGGGCGGCTTCGGGGCGGGCAGTGTGGCCGCAGGGTGCTGCGGAGATTGGTGGTGGCAGCCGAGGGGGCAGAGGTCAGCGCTAAGTGCGTTGTTTGAGCTACAAACACCAGTTTTTGCGTGGGCACAAGCGGCAGCTTAACTACGAGTTACAGCTCCGTCCGGGCCTACACTTGRTGATTTGTTTGCATGGGAGGTGGTAAAGAAATGTTGTTCTCCGTAAAATGGTTTCCCGCTGGTGTAAAATCTGCGGTCAGGTCTCCGTCCCCTCCCGAGGCGCTTCCTTCTCTCACACGTGCGTTTTCTGTAGTTTGCACAATCTAGCAAATCTGTGGCTATTATATGTTCTTGTTCTGTGGCCTGGAGGGCTTCTTAAAGCTGTCACTAGAGCTCACCTGGGGCSTGGCTTTCAAAAATACAAGCCTTTGCCAAATAATGCTGCTCAAAATGTCAGTTCTGCTCCCATCCACTTTTAAGCAGGGGATTAGATTTATCCTTTTAGTGGGAGGGCCAGAGATCAGGAAAAAGTCAGGGATTGCTGTAGTGATCTGCAGTTTCTAAGGAAAATCACTAAAATACATGCTCAAAAGCAGAATCAACCCCCCCCCCCCCAGTTAATTCTGGAAAATCTATCAGATGTTTATGCATTCGGGCTGGAAATTTCTAAGGGCAGTTAAATACCTAACTCTTTGTCTCAGTGAATGCGTTAACTCACATCATGTATTTTTTCTTTAAATCCCCATTTTACAACATTCAGCATCTCCAGCATTACAACACGGTGTTGACAGTTTCTAAAATCTTTTTTATTTTAAAAATAAAAAAGTTGCCCAGTATTTTAAAAATAYTGTATTTGATGAAGCTAAATTTGTGTTGTTACCTATAAAGGTTTCTGGGCAAGTTAAGGACTTACATACCTTCAAATCAAAGGGCTTCTTTTCATAGGGTGTCAAGGAGCTCTAGTGCTGTCACATGGGGATGCTGTGACAGAAGCATGATTGCAAGGAAGCCCCACAGTAGAAATATCTTACTCATGTAGCAACCATGTAAATTTTGATCTGGAACACTTCAGAAATTGAAGATACTGCCGTYGAGATCCAGCATTTTCCAAATCTGCATAAATGGAGTTTACTGTAGCTGCAGTTTAAATGCTTAGATGGTGCAAACACCCAGTGATGGCTCTAGAAGATTATTCCGATGAATGTGAATATGTCTTTAGCCAGAAAACAGACAAAATCTCTCTGCAGAAGTAGGTTTCCAGAATAGTGGAAGTTTTTCTGGATAAAACATTAGGAATAAGCTGTTCAAAGGTGCAAGGAGCTGTGTCGATTTCTCTGCCTTGTTTCAGGGTATGGTCAATGCAGGGAGAAGCATGTGCAAGTGTATGGATTAGGCTGCACCTGCCACTAGTTGGTTTAATCCCATTCCCTTGATTATTGATTGATGGATATGCTGCTTTCCACATATTAGCTTTTATTTCCATATGTTCATTTTAAGCATCCAGCCTACTGAATATTTAATTATGGAAAAAGCTGATAACAATCTTACCTATTGGTGTAATAATTGTGAAAATACAGAACTTCAACAGAAAGGCGGTTTAATATGATARCAGGTTATATACAGGTTATATACAAGTCAGTCAGTAATAAAAACCTTTGTTAAATCAGTTAATCTGTATTTGACATCTGATTATCTGACCACTAAAAGGGGCTTTAAAAAATTRAATAATATATACTCCCAGTTTCATTACAGAATTATTCATTGTCAGTTGAATTCTGAGGTTGGTGGTTGTGACAACATAGCCAGGGAATACTGCTGACACACATATCCCTTCAGAGAGCGGTTTTGTTCTAGCTCTGACAATGAAAACTGGTATCAGAGTTGCTCTGAATGGGGAATATTCATAGCTCTGGGAGAACAGGAGAGGGAAAGAGATGCGTATTAACAAGTGGCCTGGCGAGAACAAGCCAGATAAAGAAACAGAGACAAAGGACTAGTAAAGCAACAGCAGCTTGTTTGATTTGTGAGAATGTAAAATACAATCCCACAGCAAGGAATGTGGTAAGTAACTAGTGATAGAGGCCCTCTGTTCATGAACACATATCTATTCAGGACAACGTTTCGGGATATGCCAGAAGTGTGTGCCTAAGTGCTGCTCTGGGCAGGAGTGTTGTTGTCAGTAAAACATCTTGTTTTGTTTATTGCAGAACTGCTTAGAATTTATCACAAGTGACAAAGACTGSGAAGCATATGAGGATCCTTAATTTCTCTTGTTTTTTTTATTCCTTTCTGTTTGCCTTCCCCTCCCAGCTTTTTAGGTTTAACTTCCAGAAGTACAACATAAAGTATGGAAGAGCAGAAGAAAGAGGAGAAAACAGAAGAGGATCTCACAGAACCTTTCTTTGAAGCCTTGCTAGAATATCAGTAGGTTTAGTATATTGAACTTTTCGCTCATCTACATTATATTTCTTGAATAAAGTAGACAAAAAAAAAAAGAACTTAATCAGTTGAGAGATTGAATTAATTACCATATAGACTGTGGCAGTTGTTCACTCTTTTGTGTCCTTGTTTGAGGTTTTAAAGCCTATTTCAGAAATGCATGCTTTTCAAACTA
>NW_020454672.1:102287-165787 GCF_003342845.1 Nothoprocta perdicaria | reverse complement strand
AGCGTCTGACACACTGTCTTTCTGCACTGATTGCAGACACATCTGTTGCACTTCTACATGTTTCCAAATTGTATTTCTGAAAGAAAGACTTTTTCCAAAACTGAAAAGCATGTTTAAAGATACCTTGGAGAGAGCTTTTATCAGGAGCAGTCAGTCTCTGATTCCTGTTCTTTCCTTACATTGACCCAAAGGGAACATAATCAGGCATGACACAGGWATAATAGTCTCCCTTGACCTTGCTGCTTTTCAGAGGCCCATCTCCAAACAAAGCATATAGAAGTGATTTTCCAAATAGTACTTTTCAGCATTTCTCCCATGTGCTCACTCTAGACTTACATTCCAAATGGTGTTCAACCTACTGTTTGCCTCTGTGAATACTTCCGATGAGTAATGAATCATTAACAGAGTCTGGAAATAGAAACACAAAATCCTTAATCAGAATATTCAGTGTCATCTGATGAGCTGCGTTCCTAGACAAGATTGCCATGCATTTACCTTAATAATGTATTTAAGTCCACATCAGAGCATCACAGGTCTGCATATAATTGGATGGAAGCAGGTGATCATTTGAGAGGGGGTTGGAGGAGTTGTTATCAAGAGATTGTAGGTATGTCTAGGTAGAATTATGTTATTTCCACCCACATACACTAAGTACGATAAGCAACTCCTGACTGTGCAGCTCCCTTGCTACACACATCGTTTAGTTGTTTTAAGTGAATAGGATTATTTTCCTGGATTACCTGGATTTTTCTTGGATTTACCTGGATTACTGTCTCTGAATCATTAAATGTTCCTGTTCTCCTCCTAGCAGCAGTCAGAGCTGCCAYGAAATCATGTCAGAATGTATAGTCACTATATGTTACCACAAATTGTAGGCTGTGTGAAATCAGAAGTGTAGCTGAGCAAAGCTGTGTTCACTGCTTCCAACTGGGAATGTAGCCAGTCACTGCCAGGATTGTCTCCATACCCAATGCACACACCAGGTGATTAATGATGAAATTATGGACCTGAAAGGGAGATCTTACATAACGGCAACTGCATCTCTAAATTACTCCCTCCCATTACTGGTAAAAATTACAATTTTAGAGATGTCCACAGAGAAAGTCTCATTGCAAACTGCTGAGACTGAGAGAAAAGAAAGACTTTGAAAATAATGGAAATAATGGAGAGAAGACTTAACCCAAGTGCTACAGATTTTTCATACAGTTTGAGGGTAAAAATATTGTTTGACATATTCCGATATCCGGTGACCAAAATGACTCATTTGTGTCAGAAAAGTGTTCCACCATAACGTGTGTGGTACCAAGAGAGGATGAGGAATTTATAGAACAATGACAACAAAAAACTAAGTAGAAAATGAAGGAAAATACTGCTTTCTCTCCCTTTCTTATAGTCTGCCTTCACCTCTGTAAATCTGTAACATCTCAACTCCTCTTTTTGGACATAATAATACAAGTGTAATTGTCTTTCACATTTATCTTTAGGATTAATCAAGTATATGATATTTATTTAACTTCCATTCATGCCTTTTCTCCAGTGTGTGGAGGAGATTTGTGTTCATGGCAAATTCACTGTTCTGCATTTCTGGTGTAATTTTCTATTTCAGGTCTGGGTAGGAACAATGCTCAACCTTGCCCTGGTAGCAAACCATAGATGACTGGGAAAACTGTCTTGATAGTGCATGGAATGTAGTTTCTGTGTGGGGAAGTGTTGCATCTAGTATGCACAGCAGGGTAGAACTGTATTGAATAAATCTAGCTGCTATTGAATAAATCTAGCTGCTTTGTAGCATTTTGAATCTAACAAATATCACAGAAAAAGAAAGAAATATTTTGTAAGCAGAAATCGTCTCCTAAAGGTCACTGCAAATACAGGCCAGCTAAACCACAACCAGAAAGGAGAGAAACTGCTTGTATCTCTCTGATAGCTACAAAGAAATCATGGAGCAACTGGTTTAGATGCAAATGGGTACATTGCAGATGCTTTAAAGTAAGAGATGAATTGAAGTGATGAAGACCTTTGTAATCTAGTGAGGAACATCATTCAAAATATGACCATCCARTGGGAGGAGGTGGGTTACTTGTGCTTGAAGATTTGTTCCTACAAATAGTAAAATACGCTCTGGATACTGGGCATGTGACATTGAAATGCAGTAGTAGCACATGAAGTGCTGTGCCATTGATACACGTTTGGTAATACCTTTTTGTTTTGATTTGTTAAGATAAAAAATACTATGATAAAGGATGAAGTTCGATACGYCAGTCCCACAGAAAACACCATGAAATTCAGATACTTTGGAGTTTTGTACTACCTCTAGCTAGAAACAGAGGAGTGTTTGGGAGGGGAGAAGCAGCGAGCCTGCAGATGCTTTGTATCCCTTCCCACCTCCAGAAGCAGTAAACGATTTTCCCAAGAGCAAGAATAGATGAAATCACAGAGTTTTGCCAGCCTGTATCTTTGTATGTAATCTGGGGAATGACTCCCAAAGCTGCTGAAGGCAGAACTATTGAATGATTCTTTCCTTGTGGAAGTTTTCCACCTCCAGCCTGCTAGGTGGTTGCAGGTCTCCAGCTTGTGCAGTCCTAATTACTAATCCCGGATTCCTTTCCACCTTTGGTACTCCCTCATTATCTATTTAGACTTTAGAAGCTTAGTTTCAGTTCAGTCTTGAGTTGTAGCAGAACTGAAATGATCCAAGGTTGAGGGGCAATGATGAAGTCCCAGCTAATGGTCCCTTTCTTAGCCTAATCTATCTGCCAGGGGAGCTATTTATTTTGTTGCAGACTAGAACTATGCAGAAATAAGATAATCAGGGAGTCTTTTTATCAGTAATGACATGAGATCCAAACTAACATGAAGGTCCAGCTGCATCTGGTAAATCATTTTTTATGTGCAGTAGGAAGACAGCAGCACTTACCCAATTAGTAAAACAATATGTAATGGAAGGCAGAAAACCATTAAGCAGTTTTTATGCCTCATCTATTTTAAATAATCTAGCTCTTCTGTTTTTGCAACYACTTCTCTTTACGCTTTCTCCATAGGATTCATTTAAAAGAAGAAAAAATTGATCAGATTTTGCTTGATCTGAAACAAGTGGAAGAAAAGAACAAAGAATACCAAGAAAAAGTAAGTTCCCATGCATCTTTATATGTTTCCTATGTGGTTTAATTCACAAAATCAGATTTGATTCATTCAGTCCAAGTATTGCAGCTGTAGTACTTCATTTGAGTCCTTTGCAATCAGTGAAACTAGAGTTAGTGAATCACTTTATGCACTTAAAAGTCAAAATGATATCTAAATTACACATATCACATGCATAAGTATGTGAATTATACATACGCATAAACATAACTCTACTAGAAGAGGCAGCTAAATACTGTTATCTACTGCCTGAAATGGACATTTTTGATTTACTTCTGAGGTATCAGTAAAGTCTTAGTTATTCTTGCAAAAATGTATGTTATAATGAAAACTGAATGAAGAAAAAAGACCTTCTAGACCTGTCAAGGCCCAAATTTTAGCAGTGCATAATGAGGGGTCATTTGCTTGTGGATTAACAGTTGTGTTATTAGGAGTAATTCTTGAACCATGGTTATGTAATTACTGATCACACTAGACTGACACTTTAAAGAGCCATTTAGAATGGTATCTGAGCCATTTAGTATTGACTGTGGATACATACGCAGTCACATAGKGAAAGGAATTAAAATCTCTGCAAAACCCTTAAGCTGCATCATGCTGGTCACACAGTTTTGCAGCTTGCACTTCCCAGTAGCAGTGAAACAGTGAAACAAACAGCTTTTCTCTGCCCTTCCAAAGCCTGATGTTTGCAGTGCTTTTACAGACACCTTCCTGTTTAGTTTTCCTTGATGTGCCCTGCACTCTTGACGTCTTGACGGTGTCTCATTTATGGGCCTTAACTATCAGTGGAAGWCACCCATCTTCTTTCTGCAGACGTGCAGTCTCCTGTGGCTATTACCCAATTGCAGCTGGCTGCTGGTCTCTGAAGRTCTCAGACTTTGCAGGGTACTTTAGGGCGAGATTCAAGTGCTTTTTGTTTAATCTGGTAATGTTCTGGCTATGCTTTGGGCTTCCCTCTTTGCTTCCTGCTCCATATTTCGGAGTGGTTTAGCATTAATAGAATCGGGAATGTGAATGTTTGAGGCTCTCTCTACTGCATTGTAGGCAAAGGACTTGATAGTCTAATGTCCTGGATTATCATTGCTATGTCCAAGGTGCTACATTTTCATGAGGAATATTGGAAGTTGATAACTCTTAGGAATAAATACTGTTATTAAGTCAACCCACAAGCAGTGGCAAAGGACAATTCATGGGATGCACCTAATAGGGCAAGACTATCATTTGTCTCTCATTTAGTAGTAATGGGCTTGAAGATACTCGGAATGGATTTAAGTTATTTAATGGGCTTGAAGTTACTGAGAAGTTTTTGAGACTTGCAGACTGTTTCCTTCTCTGCAACCTTTTCAAATAAAAATACCTCTTTTCAGCTGAATGTTCTGGCAGCACATCCTAKCTCTGACCCAAATCTGACTTTTATTTATCACTTAAGTTTGTAACTTAGAAAACTAACTAGAAAACACTTTAATCTGTGCCTTTCCTGCTGTGGTTCTTCCACAGAATGACCATGTGAAGGACGAACAGCAGGCACGCATCCGGCGTATCCTGAGAAAGCTGGAAGAGGAGGAGAAAGAGCAAGACCAAAAGGACATTGTAACTAGGGATGACGTTGAAGAGTCACTGAAAGCAAAGTGGCAGTATGTTAAGGACCAGGAACAACTTCTGAAAGGTGTGTGGTAAACTCTGGAAGTTTCTTTTGCTGTTTACCCATTTGAGATAGATTTTCTTTGCATGTTAAATAGAGGTTCAACTGTAATGTTACATAAAAAGCATATGGCTTTTCCTCCCCATAATTACGCTCTCTAGGTGTAGAATAAGATTTATGAGGTTTATAAGTAAATCTGCTAACTAAATTGGATTAAAATTCAAGAGAAGTGTGTATTTGATTGAAACAGATCCCATGTACTAGACTCTATTTTATGCCTTCCAAGTGATGTATTACTGTGGAACTACAGATGCTTCATATTTTYCATTAAGTTGAAAGTCATGAAAGTCCCATGCATTGGCTGTGTTGGAAGATTAAAAAAAAAGGAAAAAAAAAAAAGATGGCAGTAGAAATGACTATTTTTGAGTGCTGAAAGTTCTGGCTGCCATCCCTGTGATTCTCAGTGAGGATGCAGTCACATGTGTCTTTGGTTACAGTGTTTCGGTGAGAACTGTTGTCTCTTGTTGGCAGAATAAGATCAAGCTGTTTTCATCAATGATGGTGGCCCTTGACACTATGTGAGGCCATCATGTTGCAATGTATTGTAGGGTACAGAAACCCCCCTCTCTCCCCAGTCCCAGCAACAGTGCCTTCATAAAAGAAAAATGTGAAATCATTAGAGTTATCTCTTCAATAAATTTACAAAGAACCTCTTTCCTGATGTTCTTTCTTGAATAGATCTGTACTTCCAGATAGAAGAAACAGACCAAAAACTTCTACTAAAGCGGGCTGAGAGGGATTACTGGTTGGAGTACAAAAATGTAGGAAGCAAAACACAGGCCAACAAGATTAAGAATCTGGAAAAAGACATCAAGGAAGTTAAAGATGACCTTTGCAGGGCTACAGGTCGGTTTACAGCTGGTGTAATATGAATCTGTTAACCTCATTGTGTATAACCTGCATGAATTAATTAAATTAGGAATTTAATTTGAGGCCAGGCTAACTACAGTCATTTCTATCAACATGTGAACCTAGGTGTGCTGCATAAGGCTGGAAGATGGAGGAACTGCCCCTCTTTCTCCTATCCCTGTGAAAGTGCCTTTTCTAAAGAAACTGATGAAGTCACAGGCATTATGAATATCCAATTAAAGAAACTGATAATCTTTTGACATTTTTATTGTAAAATACAGAGAAACCATTTCTAAAAAAGAAGTATTGTGAAGGATAGCAGGTTTATCAGGTTCCATGTATTTGGATACCTATATAAAGGTCTTCCTGAAGCCTGCGCTTCATAGTCATGTTGGAGATGTTGACTTCTTACTGCTTTTCATCATGCTCAAGCAACTCGCATGTTGAAAACTCCTTTGACAGAGAAGCAGTATGAGCTCATTCTTGGAGTGGTCTTTTGAATCAAATGTTCTGGTACTGGTTTAAATTGAGCCCTAAGGGAGAGCTTTGTAGCCAATGGTCTGAATTTCACCTCCTAGTTCCATAGTCCCATATATGAGGTGCAGCGAAATTGCCGGCATGGATGTGTGCACATCCTGGGAGCTGCTTCAATTCTGATCCAACAGTAGAATGGATTTAAAACCTTGAATATTTTGGTRTCGAGTGCTTTACAAAGCCACTAAGTTCTCTGTATTATTGCATTATTTTAAAATAATTTAAACATTTAGCTGGTATTTTACCTGACCTATTCAAAGGAAAAAGAAATCCTGATCTTCTTCCCTTATGACCTTCTCAGTATTCATGACCACAGCCAAGCAGCTGCTTGTAACAGGCAGTGACACTGCTCCAAGGGGCTCTGTATATTCTGTGCCAACCATTACCAGGCATCTATTACTGCAGATAAGATCCAGTTAGCTATCTTTTTGTCTCTAGAAATCATATTTTATCATGATTAAGATCTGCATTATGTATTCAGCATTGCCAGCTAGCTTGCCAGGTACCTAAGTCTGTATTGATATTTTTCATTATGCACATTCCCTGTTGTCAATCTGCTCAAAATTCACTTTATAGCTCCTGATAGATGAAATGAAAAGGAAAATGGGCTTTTACATTAAATGCCAGAGTGAGCCATTAGGAGCACTCAGTCTGACCTCCTCCRTATCACAGGCTGCAGAGAAAAAAGCCTGTGGTTAAACTGAAGTGTATTTATAGCAGGTTTGTCAGAGGGACGTGCAGCAGTTGTCCAGTTAGCATATCGAAAAACTRTGCTGCCTATAGTGGATGTTAACATACCGTTTTACTCAAGTTCCTAAAATCAAACTTATAAATTGCCTGGGGAATAGAGTTTTCTCCCTCCCAAAGTCCCAGTGTGATACTGCAGCAAATTGGGCTTGTTCAGTCCTCAAATGTCAAACAAGTTTATGGAGGAATGTGGAGAGGAAAGTATTCCTATGGGTACCAGCAAAGGCCTCGATGTTGGAACAGCTCATGTGGTCTCCAGATGGCATTTGAACCAAAACYGGTGGATTCGGCAGGCATGCTAAGGAAGGCATGTGCTTAGGGGAGGTCTGGAGAAGAGAGTGTTGCAGTGACAGGGAAATCAGCCTCCACGGAAAATGTGAGTATGTGTGGCCCTTTCTCCCATTCCATCTCAGGTGGGTCAGCTGCCTGCAAGAGGTTGAAGAGTTGGTTTAACTACAGTGYTTAAATACCCCAGGTCATTCTGCCAAGTCTAATGGAGGGTTGAGTAAGGTRGACCAGTGTCCACAGCATTGGATTAAGAAATGATGCAGCCAACTGGCACATCTTGAGTGCTCACAGATTCCAGTGCATCCATCCCCATAGTCATTTGGAGCCAGGTCAGGAACAGTCCAGAGCTAGACTGAGTTTCAAGCCTCGGGAAGAAGCATGAAGTGCCTTCCTTCAATGCAAAGCACCACAATCTTCACTGACTTCTTCACTAGCAGCAAATGCCAAACTGTAGTGGGTTACTCAGAATAGCTGAGCAGCTGAAGGGAAGGATAAAAATAACTGAATAACAAGCGACTTGAACATGAAACCAAACAAATTTAATTAGACCTAACAGTCACTTTCTAAATAATGACTATGATTAATAATGAAAATTATTGTCAGGGCAATTGCTACACTCTACGTTTTGTTCTCTGGCCATGTTAGATCCTTCTGTAAGGCTCAGGCATCAGAGAAGTTTTTAGGCTCAATATAATGATAACTATAAAAAAAAAAAAAAAAAAAGCTGTGCTAGCCCCTATAAATAAGATTTTCTTCTGACTCCTGAGACACTGCTATTGAAACACTCTAGATTTAGTGTTACGATATACATATTTTAGCAGAAAATAAATCTTCTTATCTGCTGTTGTAGTTGTCAGTGCCAATAGCTCAGATTCTAGTTCTGCAGTTACACTGCTGTCCTTCGGGGTACTGTCCTTGGACAGAAAAGGACACCTGACTTCCTGGGATAATATTCCTTCCTGTTGCGAGTTAATATGTACACGTGTGATGCTGGCTGGGAAGTTCCAGGTTAAGAACAACACTTATTTGTTGGCAGGGGCACACCGATGTTATATAATGATTTTTGGTTTTCTTTCTTTCTTTTTTTTTTTTTTGGTTTGTTTTTTGAAGAATATTATGCAAATGCCTTGAAAATCCTGAAAGAAAAAAATGACAACCTGATTGAGACACAAATGAAGAAGAGCAAAGAACAGGCCCCTGAGGTATTCGTTCTGCCTCTTTCAAAATGCTAACTGAAACCAACTAATTCATGCACTCTGTATTAACAACTCTTTTAAATTGAGAGTAAAATATCCTGTAAATATTATATCCTGCATTGTTTATTGTTAACAACACACTGTACCTGTTTTTTTATGGAAGACTAACAATGAGTAAAGCTCAATGAGTTTTACAGAGGAAGTAGAGGACACTGGGGCATGATACAGTGACATGATTTCTTCAAGAACATGTCACTTTTGACATGACCTTAGTGCTGACGCTTGCATTACTTGGAAAACCAGTAAGTAACATATTAAGAGGTTGCCTGTAAATCAACATGAATTTGAAAAACATAGAAGTGTGTATTTTACTTTACAGGCAGGTTTGGGAACTGCCAGGATAGTGTAATCTAGTAAAATTTATGCTCCATGCTACACAGATCTCTCTGCCACCTCTGCTCTCTGTGATTTCCACCATGACTTTAGAAATTCATGTTTGGGAGATGATTTTTTTCACTCCTCATAGGCAAGGCCTACCTGAGTGTAACACTGAGCCCACCAGCTCTTTACCTTCCCTGAGTCCAGTACTCTGAGTTTCATCACACGAGCAGATAAGCCGAAGGACTGTGTGTTTATGGTGATCTGCTTTGATGTCTTTCCTCCCAGTTTTTTCTTTCTTATTACTGCTATCAATAATTAAACTGTAGCTTTGGCTCATTAGAAGAAAACTATGTGTTTAGCAGGGTAAATCAGTACTGCTTCATTTGTGATGGGTTTTTAGTAGATAATATTTTGACTTCCTCAAAGCAGGGGGATTTCAACGGTAGTAGGAACTGAGCAGAACTTGTCAGACAGAAGAAATTTTTCCAATTCCAATCCAGGAAATGCTAAAATACTGGTAAATGGCTTGTCCTATAAACAGCACTGGGCTGGATAATGGAGATGAAACAGCTGGCCTGGTAGACTAAATCTCTTTCTAATCCCTCAGGGGATGTTACAGTCTGTTGTGTGGATGTTCCTTGATTATTTGCTGCTAAACAGCAGAAGGTGCTGCTTTTTAGTGCACAGCACTGTCAAAGTCCTGCCTTCAAGTGCAGTGCTCTGAAATTGTGTTTTCTTAGAACGCTGTAAAACGCATAGACAAGAGCAGTTGCAGGGACATCGAAGAAAACGAATGGCTAAAAGAAGAGGTAAGAGGATTGCTTGTGTGATCCCAATTTCATATACCACCCCATTTCATATACCAGTTCATATCACAGAATTCAGTATGAGGTGTTGTCAGTGGGGCAGATCCACCTCAGAGCACTCTTGTGTCCTGATGAGCCTTTTTCTTGGAGCTGAGGGAAGTAGATTTCTTTTTCCAAAGTTAGAGGAGGAATCGGAACCCATTCCAGTTTCCTACTTGATGAATTAGTGCTCTAAATTATTGTGGAAAACAAAGCTATTATCATTAACCTCTCCAGTCGTCAGATTTCAGCCACTTTCTTAGAACAGATGAAATGTTTTGCTTCAGGCTAAATGGAAATGTGTAGCTGACACAATGTTCCAGTATTTTGGCATTAGAAATTAAGAAAAAAATCAGTTTTAAGCTGGTTCAAATTTTATTTTGGCCACAACCCTCATGTAGTTAGTTCCAAATCTGCCTGGATTTGAAGACTCCGGTTGTGTTCCTCAATGGTTACTTGGTCACACCAAGGTAGTGCAAAGCTGCAGCTCTCCACAGTGCCAGGGCACATCTTGCTCCCTGGCCCCACCAAACGCACCATCAGTCTTGCCGATAGAGCTGCATTCTCCCTGCATTCTTCCTGAAGTAATTCCTGGGAAAGCTTTTTAATATAGATATAGTCTTTCTTGTCTGGCTGAGATGACCTTTATCTTGTTTTTGCCAAAAGATAAAAATTTACCGAAAGGAGATAAGTGATCTGAAAGCCTCTATTTACCTCTTGGAAGAAGAAAATATAGATCTAGTGATGCAATTGCTTGATCTCAGACTTCAGCATCTGAGAGTACCCAGGTAAAATGCTACCTTTATAGACTCAAAGCTGGTTATTGTTTTTAAAAATAACATCTGCTCTGATTTTTAAAGCTACTTGGGCCTCCGGCAGCAAAGCCAAGGCAGTTTCCTAGTTCTGGGGAGGCAGAATTTGGCTGAGTATGTGGGTGGGAGACCTTCATCTCTGAAGGATGACAATGCTCTCAAGTAAAACAGACGTTGTGATATGGGGCAGAAGCAAGGAAGAAGACTTGGGATAGGTCTGTCTTTAGAGTATCTAAATTTCTTTTGTATTGAAATGTTTTAGTTAGGGCCCTAGAGAAGGATTAATTTAGCTGCAAAATGTCATCACTAATTGTATCGAATGCACAATGTAACAATGGAAACCTTCCTTCTTCCTTTCCCAGTCCCAGTTCAGTTATTTCTGCCCCCAAAATRTTCCATCTTCCAAATAAGAAGCGACCGTTTTTCTCTCTTCCACAAACTTAAGTTGCCTGCTCTGAAGTGAGGGCTACCAGCTTTGATTTCTGTCTTGGACTGACTGGAGACTCTAACATTTGTTTTCTTCTACTCTCACATAGTTGAGCTAAGGCACTGAGAATAAAAACAAACCAGAACAGTGTATTAGCCACTAAGAAGCTACCTGGTTGCCTCTGCTGCATTTTTAAACCACTGTGCCTTTGTGGTTAAGCAGCAAATGGTTTTCAGAAATAGTCCAATTCACTTYCTCCTTTACTATTCCCTTAAAGGACTGCACAAGACAATTTAGGGAGAAAATTCAGAGCTCTAATGGGAGTTTCACTTTTTTTTTTTTTTTTTTCCTTAATTTTGTAGGCATTTGTTTCTTACCCAGGCAGCTGGCTTSCAAAATGAGTTACCTAAGGATGGAATGAAAGGATTAGAGCATGGAGAACAAGAAGGTAATTCATATGCCAGCAGTTTGTAAGAGCTGAAAAGTTTCAGAACATTTAACCACCTTTCATTTCTTAAGATTTTCTTCACACAGCACAGTTTACATGCTGAGCATTTAATTTCCAACTTAAATGCAGTCTTGTCACAAGGATACACTGTGGTAGGGGTAAGGAAGAGAAGAACACAATTCTTAATACATTTCTAAAACTGATRTCAGTGTTTCGATGGCTGAATGTAATTGCTCATTATGGAACCTGGTTCATAAGATCTTTCACGAAGATGTGATTCACAAGGTCTTAACTGATCCACCTCATCATCATTTCCTTATTACATGTTTTCCCAGAGAGCAAATTCTTGATCACCACCTTGGCTTTTACTTGAAGCCTACACACGTCAAAGTTATTTAGCTCATGCAGATACATTAAGTTAATTGAAATGAGTCCCTAGCAGAGGAGATGATGCTGCATGGAACTCAGCCTCAGCTGAAAACCCTGCTAAGCARTATTGACCTCAGGCTGTATATACACTGGTAGGTGTGCCCAGGAAAAGGACATACCATTATGCAAGAAGACCATGTCAGTGTGTTTACCCATACAGAGAGGTTCCTGTGGCTTCCCTTTGTATCACAGGTTTTCTTTTACATCTTTGTGTGGGGTAAGAGAAGGAGAAGACTTCTAGCCAAAACTGAGGGGGTAAGTTGCAGGCATTGAAACCATATGGTGAGRAATAAGTGAAAAGTGTGTTGAGGTTCTGATCAGTTCCAGCCACGTCAGGCATCAGCAACCATGTTGGCCACAGCTGTTGAATTAGGCACATTCTCTTTGAACAGCTCAGCCCTTAGGAAGCCCTTCCTTCCCAGGAGAAACAGCTCTTGTTCCAGTAAACCAGGCTAAAGTCACTGTGCCTGGAACCATGTAATTTGGCAGTTTATGTACAGAATTGCCTGTCATTCTGAGAATTAACTCAACTGCAAATGTGAGCTGTTCAGGAGAGCTCTGAGTAGCCCAGCTCTGTCTCAGGAATTTGTCTCTATGTACATATATTGACATATAACCTGATATAGAAAAAAAAAAAAAAATGTGCATTTTGTATTTGCTGTCTTTCCTCTTTTTTAACTATATATGCCTAGGTAGAGTTTAAGTTGACTGGTTAAACACTCACTTTTTACCCTTTCTCCTCCCACAGACCCATCAACTTCTCACTTTTGATCCATTTCAGTCTCTGATCTTGATCAGAAACAGTAAACAGAAGTGAACACAGAAAATCAGTGAGCAAAAGTAACACCCAGGTTGGATTGTTGATTAACAATCCTACCAGAGCTGTTCTTAACACCTCAATGGTCAAGCCACTTTAAAGCTAACAAGCAAGGCTAATTCTTATCTTCATGAAGCTTAAAAATTAAATGCACACCATTTTTCTTCTCTTTCAAAAGCAGAGACAGATGGAGATGAGAGTCCTARAGATGCCTTAGTCCSCCACCAAAATGAAAAAGCTTTTTCMAAGTTTACTTCTGAAACAGAGAATGAGAAGCCTCAAGAGAGCTATGAGGAACTGTGGGAAGATTCATTTGYTCCAACTCTTGGTAGCTTGTTGTATGAAGACGAAAAAGATTTCCAGGTAGGAGTTAAAGTGTTGGGTTCACTGACATGAACTTATTTCATGCTGGAGAAGGAGCTACTGGCAGGAATGGCCTTAKTCCCAGGGTTGTTATGTCAGAAAAAGAAATTATCTTTAAAATAATGTGTGATTCAGTTGCTTAGTCACAGGCACCGAGTGCTGATTGAGATGAAGGACACTCCATGGCCTTCAGGTGAGGGGCTGAAAGAGCATGAGGCCTCACGTGGGTGTCTTGGATGCCCTAGGGCTTTTCCAATGGCCTGGGGCCCAAATATTTAGGCAACTGAACAGTGTCCTGGGAGTCAGCATATGTGATTGGTAGGATTGCTGCATCTGTAACAAACTAATTACGCTTGGAAAATCTATTACTCATCCTCATGGATTTTTGCTGCACATTCGAGAAGATGATAAAAAAATGATGCAAATTTCAGTGTTTGCTGTGTAGAGCCTTTTCCTTAATACATGTGGAAGTTTTTTGCTTTAAAATACTCTATTGAAACAAATTCAAGAATGAAAGACAGTTAAAAAAATCCTCTTTTCTAGAAATTTTTATTAGTTTGAGTCATACTCTGCAAATTGTGGTTAGAAAAATCATCCTGTTGCCCTGCTCAGAGACTACTTTAAAGAGTAGCTCTGTCCTGAAGAATCAATGCACAGAAAAGTTAAGTGCTTAACAGAATCTGTTCAGGTTGTTTCTGTGCATATGTTAGAGAGAGGAAAATTTGCTTTATTTCTTTTTCCCACTGCAGAGCCGTCCTTGCAGAGGGGCTCCTGAGAGCCTGGCACTTCATAGCRCCTGAGGTGTAATTACCACCCCACACATCCAATGCCAGCACTGCAGATGTGTTGGCAGCTCATATGAAAGTGCCTCCTAAACACAAGGAGGGGGATTTTCCCTCTTCCCTCCTGTTGGCCACGTGGTCTTGCTCCTGCCCTTACCGAACCCCTAGTGCACGCACACACTTTGATTCTACTTCACTCACTAGGACAGCAAAAAACCTCCTTTCTTTTTAATTTCCCCTCCTGAAAACCCTTTCCTTTGGGCAATGAACTGAACTGGCTGAGAGCCCAGGAAGCAGCACAAAGATGCTGAAAGTACCTGGACTTGGAGCTGACCCTCTGGACAGCAGCGAGCTGCTGGATTAGCTTCATCCCACCCCCGGAGCTTGCTCTTTAGAGAAAGAATTTAGGTGTCAATGAAATGGTATCTGTGYGAAGAAGGGCACGGCAGGGATCAGCCTCCTCAGTTGAGCCAACAAGACCAACAGTTTGCAAAGAAACCACTCTTTCCTTGTAAAACAATGCCACTAATACAGAAATGACTGAACATGGCAACCCCAGGATAGCATCTTTACTTTGAAGATGAAAGCAGCTGTCTTTTGAAGCACTTTCTCTCTTCTGTATAATTGTAGAAAAGTAATATTCTCTCTTCTTAAGGAATACTTAAAATTGGGTCCTCTGGAGAGAAAACTGATGTGTGTGGTGGGAAGAGCCATGCCTGTTCATGAGGAGTCACAAGAGATGCCAGGCAAGAGCCACTTTGAAGATGGCTTCATGAGCAAACCAGGCAAGAACATCACAGCTCAGATGATCAGATCCTTATCTAAGGAGAAGATTGGTTAAAAGTTGACAACCTCTGCTGTTAACGTGGAAATGTCACATTCTGAGTTCATTAAATATTTGCTCTGTTCTTACAGGAGCGTGTGGCACTGTGCTTTGTGGAAACTCTTCTTAAGTGTCCAAAACGTAATGGTTCACTGTGCATTAAACAGTCAGTTAGGGAGATGTCTGTGCCCTGATGGCTCATTGAAAGGCTGCCTTCCTTAGCAGTGTGAGCCTCAGTGGTGACTCKCACACAGTCCTTGGGATTCTCAATCCGAGCAGATTCATATGTAACTAATAAAGAATCCAAGTTAATATTTGGCTGTGTGGTTCCTGTTTGCAGGCTGTCATATGTGGAATAACATCTTGATCAGACAGTGAGCAGATAAATGCAGGCTGCCATAAAATGCAGAACTTACTACCTTGCCAAGGCAAAATCTTGTTTATGCCTGATTACTACTGATAGAAATTAGTTAATGCATTTTACCTCTCTGCATGAAAATCCGTAAATAAAATATTTCATTAAAGACTTCTAAGACTTTAATGCCTTTTTTTTTTTTTTTTTTTTTTGTTAAGAATGGGCCAACTATGTTGTTTAACCCTGTGTCTTTGTTCTACCCCTGTATCTGTGAGCACATGACACTGACTCCATGATTTTTCGCACTGCTACCGTGTGTTCCATAAATGCTACCTGTGCTACCCAGTGCACTTTCCAACGGGTGTGAGCAGGTTTCTGACCTGTGCACTTCCCTCCTTAGGAACTTTCTGCAACACTGAATACTCTAAATTAACCCAGATGAGTTAATCAGGTGCCTTTTCTCTGTAACAGCATATACCACACAATGTATCAGCTAATCTCACACTGCAGTGAATGCTGTTTGCAGGAGGAACCTCTGACACACCAGGTGTCTCCTCCCGAGTGAGCCAGCATCTCCTCCAGGCTCCACGGGCACCTCAGACACAAGGAGACACCTGAAGGTCAGCGCCTTCATCCCGGGTCCTGCAGTGCCTGGGTGAGTGTGAGGGCAGCACGAGGATCCTGAGCACTCCTGCTGCACGAGCATGACGGAGGTGGCCCAAGCAGCCACAGGCTGGGGACAACACTCACCTGCGTGGCACTAAATAGCAGAAGCCTCCCTCTGGTTATGCTTTTTATTTTGGCTGAAACACAGGCCAGATAAAATGGCTTACAGGGAAGACCAACCACTGAGGTTGGAAGGGACCTCTAGGGATCATCTAGTCCAGCCCCTGCTCCAGCAGGGAACACCCAGAGCAGGGCTTGGCTGCTCGAGCCCGCGCGGGTGGGAGGGAGTTAAGCACAAGTCTAGAGCAGGGTAATGAGGGTGCAAGTCACCGCAGCCTGCACGCGCTGGAAGCAACAGCCCGCAGCMAAGGGTATTTAGCAGAGTGTCCCAAATCCCCTCGACTTCCATGGGATTAGCATTAAGGCCAGCGTGAGGCTTTTATATGGAGAACAACATGGCCTCCAACAACTGAGACATCTGGATCTGATAATTTCGTAACTGGCAGAATCTCTCACGAATGAGCAACATTTGTAAACCAGAGGGCTGCTCAGTGCTTTTTCCAGCAGCTTGGCCAACACCTCCAAGTCCTGCTTATTAAGCAAGGGGAGTCATGACTCACTRCAGCAGCTCGTGCAGAACTGACCCACGTTGCCTGTAAGGGCTCTGCAGCCATCCTGCAATAGCTGCTGTCGCTGTGTTTCTGTTAGAAGACACATGGAAGGGCATCAGTTGGGCTACAGGACCCCGAAAGTTTTCCAGCTGTCCACACAGCTACAGTCCGAGCAAAAGCTCCGCTGTGCCTGTTACATTTTTAATTGGCACTTATACAACTCGGAGAAACCTGCAGTTTCCACAGCAAAGCTGTGAGTGTTGGCGGGGCTCAAAGTGGGTTAAGGAGCTGCAAATGTCACTCCATTTGTGCATTAACGCTGTAAAAACAAGCAGCTGTAATGGAACCAAAGTGCATGTGTGGAGCTGAGCAACAGCAGCGCATTCAATGCAGAGGTGGGACCCGCCAGCCCGCGCCCATGCGGAGGCCGGAGCCGTTTCCCCGCTCAGTGAAGCCACCGGGTGACGCTGCTCCTGGCAGGGTGGCTCTGGAGCGACGTCCTCAGCCCGGGTTGCAGGGAYGCTGTTACTGCCCTCCTGCCCTGGTTTGGGGAGAGCTCGCAGTCTGTGATGCAGCTCAGTTATATAACCAGGCAATTCTTTCACATGGCCAGACGTGCATGTTTGAGACRTGCATTTGCAGTGTGCCCTCGTGGCCAAGAAAGCCAATGGGATCCTGGCTGCATCAGGAGGATGTTGCCAGCAGGTCAAGGGAGGGGATCCTGCCCCTCTACTCAGCTGGTGAGGCCACACCTGGAGTACTGGGTGCAGTTCTGGGCTCCCCAGGACAAGAGGGATGTGAAGCTTCTAGGGAGGGTCCAGTGGATAGCAACAAAGATGGTTAAGGGACTGGAACATCTCTCATATGAGAGACTGAGTGAGCTGGGCCTGCTTTGCCTGGAGAAGAGAAGGCTAAGTGATCAACATGTACAAATACCTTAGGGCAGAATGTAGGGAGGAAGGGGCCAAACTCTTCTCTGTGGCGGCCACTGATAGGACAAGGGGCAACAGGTATAAGTTGAAACACAGGAAGTTCCATCTCCAGGTGAGGAAGAACTTCTTCTCTGTGAGGCTGTCAGAGCCCTGGWACAGGCTGCCCAGGGAGGYTGTGGCGTCTCCTTCTCTGGAGATCTTCAAAACCCAYCTGGATGYCACCCTGTGCCACATGCTCTGGGTGTCCCTGCTTGAGYGGGAAGATTGGACTAGATGATCTCTAGAGGTCCCTTCCAACCTCAACCATTCTGGGATTCTGTGATTTGCTCCTGTTCGGCCACTCTCCGCAGCTTCTGAAGTGCTTCTGCCACCTGAAAGGCCTTTGCCAGAACAAAGTCAAGACAGAAGCTAATGGACTTAAAAGCCACGCTCTAGTGACAAGCAAGGAACAGGCACTAGCACCTAAGCCATTATCCGTTTATTAATGGATAATCCTCTGAAATGACTCTCTGGGTTCGAGGCTCCTCTAGAAGAAAGAGTGTTTCCCTGCAAAACTCCCACTCCAGAGCTCGGTCTCTGCAGGCTACCGCAAGCATCTGATGTTGTTTTAGGAAAGGGCACTTCACAACATGGTAACAACACGCGGCACTTCAAAAGCCAACAGCAGCTATGCTCGCTCCATGGCCTGCAGAGCATTTCTGCCGGGCCACAGAAGACTGGTATTCGACACGGTGCTGGCTCTCTCCTCTCCTCTTAGTGGTTAAAACACTGCAAGAGACCAAAATTACACTCAAACACTGCCCTAGTGCAGCTTAGCTGGCAAAGGGAAGTTCAGTTTAATTATGAGCAAGCCCAAGATCCCTGCTATGAAAAATAAGTCAGAGGCTTCAGCTCTGTATATCCATCTTGTATTTCCCAGTTTCAGTGCATCTGGACCAGCCGGCCACTTCCAGCACATTCCCAGTTGCACCATCAGTTCATCCACGAGGGACATTGGCTCTTTGTGCTGAGGCTGTTTTCATCTTTGCCTTGGGAAACCCCATGAGCAAGTGAAGCAAGAGAAGAAATAAGAAACGTGTTTTACTCTACTTGCATCTTGGGCAAATGGTCTCCCGCAGGTAGCGGTCAGATGCACAAGGGCAGCACCAATGTTACAGCAGTATTACAACTCGATGCTATTCCAGTGCCAGTGTTCCCTGGATCTAGCTGGGGCATATCATACAAATCAGCCATTTTTCCAGTTTTGATATGGAAACAGAAGCATCAAAAAATCAGACTTCTTGTTGAGCAGATTTAAGTAAAGCCAYCAAGAGCATTTCTGCTCTCCACCATGAAGTGCTCTCCTATCACCTTTTGTAGAATGTTGATACTACTTTTTTTTTTTTTTTTGCTACAATACCGTTTTTATCCCAATTATGTTTGTTTTGGCCTTCAAGTTGCATTTTTCTTTACCTCTTCCCAGAACGTGCAGTATACCCTGAAATCAGGCACAGGTTTTGCCAGGTCTCACCTTCTTGCTGAAGACCGGATCTCCTGAGGTACCACCATGATCTGTATGTTGTAGCTTGACTTTGGGAAATAAAAGAACAGCYCAAGAGTTTTGATTTACCTTCTAATGACTGTTCTACCTCTGAGCTTTAGGTAATTGCATGTATTTAGTAGCAGCTGAGGTTCTTATTTTGGCAAAGGAGTTGTCTTAAGAAATAAATCTCATGGTCATTCTGCTTTCGTCTAAGCTAAAATTTGCTCTGTGCTTGAAAATTCTTGTGGTTCTGATGTACTAATAGTTTCCTTCACACAGTTCTAAGAGAGTTCTAACCCTTCACATTCTTGGCATGTGGGTTGCAAGCCCAAGGGAACCTGAAAGGAAGTTGTTCTCTGCAAGGTACTCACACCTTCAAAGCTCAAGTTCTAGAAAGTTAAAGCTCCAAGGGAACTGCACTGCAAAGCTTCCCACATCTGTGCTGGGCATTATATACCCTACAAGAACCAGGTACAGTTTGCTATTCATGCTTTTTGAAGCCTGCTGCTCTGTGCTGCTTATGCTATGATGTATAGATGACATATATACCTTCAGGACAAACCCCTGGGGGTTGAGAAGAGCACGGTTCCACTTCCACCATAATTTCATGGGGTCAAAACTAGGCTCCGAGGCAGAAGAGGGTCTTATCAAGCTGCTCAAAGCTTCCCTGGTACTACCACCAGGGCTGAAGCCTGGGGGAGATGCCTTCATTTGTGTGTGCTTTGCAGACAGTGGTTTAGTGCCATGAATGAATATTCT
Source organism: Nothoprocta perdicaria (assembly GCF_003342845.1). Classification (NCBI taxonomy): domain Eukaryota; kingdom Metazoa; phylum Chordata; class Aves; order Tinamiformes; family Tinamidae; genus Nothoprocta; species Nothoprocta perdicaria. Next base: position 146,358 of record NW_020454672.1, on the reverse strand, counting down.
GAAGAGCTAGAAGACAGTGGAATATTTTAAGCGAGGAAGGCAGCTGTTAACGAGACAACTCGCTGGGATGCGGCAGAGGAGGCCCCTGCAGTGCYGCAGGGAAGGCCTCAGACACACCAGGGCGCTCGCAGAGCTGCACTTCCTGCAATACAATATGCACGTGGGAAATAGACTGGATATTTTATTAAGTAAACAAAGCAATCAGTGCACATTTTAAGCAGCAAAAAAGAAAAAGCACCTTAGACTTTCATACCGTAACAAAAGTTCTGTGGAAGCTGCATTTTATTTGAAAATTCACCCATTTTTGCTAACATACATTTTAATATTTTAAACAAAAATAGAATCTGCAGAGACAATGCAGCAAGTATGCTTAATTCATGTACAGAATTGCTTTCATATCATTGACTATCCTTCTGAAGACCCTTCTCCACCCAGAAGTTACGATGTATTTACACAAAGCACCGATCAACAGTGCTACATTAATTCATTAACGAGATTCCCACTAGACATATGTAAGGAAGTTGCTTCCTCCTTTTTTTGTCTTTTAGCTTTTTAAAAGGTACATGATCATAAACATGGCAATAGCCAAATGAAAAGGCTCCCTCCCACCCCCCCACTACTTCCATTTTTACAGGAAAGAAGGAAAGTCTTGAAGTGAAAGCAATTCCTCACATTCATTTTGGAAAGGCCTTATAATGTCAGATGTAAAAATAATGACATGCCAAGCACAAAGCAATAAAGTTCCTTCCCAATGCACTGATGCTGAATTAAAAATGTAGTGCTTCTTCTAGTCAGTTAACTGTTCCCTTGCAAAATCCTAGGCACAGAATTGACTATAAGGATTAATGCATTTTACAGCTCTTCCCTAATTCCCATATATACTGAGAATTCATTAGATTCAGACCTTTAAAATATTTAGTGCTCTGTATGTCAGCTGAAAAGCATTCTGAATCAGATTCATTCTTTGTGGATAAAAATCAGACATACTGTATACATCCATACTTATTTTCATAAGGAGTTTTTTTTGATACAATATTAATGTTAAACTGATAATCATAAATAAATACAAACAATAATACATAAGGAATGTCTACTGCAAACTTAATACATTTTTATTTTTAAAAAAAAAGTTAATTCCCATTACTGCTGTGCCTACATTTGTGAGGAGTGAAGAAAAGGTAACTGCAGAATTAAGAGTTAGGATTTGACCCTCCCCTCCCCAAAGTCTTATTTTAAGTTACGGTAAAGGACATCTCCATTCCAGACAGCATTTCCAAATACAAATCTTAATTTCCAGAATAAAGGCTTCTCTTTGTATGTTACTGATTATGGATATTATTAGAAGCTGAAAGTATTGATGTATTTAGTCACCAGGACAAAAAAACAGATCTTGGTCTTAATTCATGGCAATTCTTGGCTTCATACTGTGTACTGATGCGTTCCTATGGAGCGCCTCAGGTTCCTTCATTGGTCTTCATGATTTTACTGCATCATTTAATGGAAGAGGAGAGTTTGAAAGACTGAAGTTCAGTTTTTCCTGGAAGTAGGGTTTACTGGAGAGCACATCTTTTTGGAATTGTTCCTTTCTCTTCCATCTAACAGTTACATAAACTGAATCTGTAAAGATTAGAAAACCTTTGTGTTAACATACCCAGGTATCAACACAACCAGAGGGAGGAAGTCATATGTTATCTTCAAAATTGCCATTCTTCATATATTCAAACTACTAGAAGTTCTGGAGTTATGAGCAAGAATGCAAAATTAGAAAAACAAGGCAAGCCAGGAGGATGTTTTTCCAACTACCCAAGTTTTTCAGTACATCTGTTTGCATTAAGCTATTTCGTAAAGCATTAAAAAAAAMCCCATATGTATCCATACAATATTGTCACCAGCTGGAATATAACGCACAACTCAACATGTTTACAAGCAGCAGCCAAGGTTTTAGTTCTCTGTGGTCCAGAGGAAGCACAGGAAGAAACGCAGACTGCTCCATGCCACAACAGGCTCTGCATTACATTGCACTGTGCTCTCCAGGGAWTTCACAGCTTGCCTCGTTGTAGCATTTAACCCTCCTCAATGATAAAGGCAAACACTGACCAGATTTCCACTCTGCACCCAAAGGAGGTAACTTTTATACTTGTGAAACCAAACGTCTACTTGGGCATAAAGCAAATTCTTGGCTTAAGCCGCCTGGTTCAGTGCGGGTGTGAAGGAAACGGCTGCTGGGCAGGGACCCTGAACATGTGCCCCATGAAAGGGCCATCACCCTCCATGGGTGCGGGCAGCTCCTCCGCCTGCCTGCAGCACGGGGGGCGCCAGCTCCATCTCAGGAAGGCGCCATCGGGCCGGCCTTATCGCCGTGAGCTGAAGCGAAACACGAGTCTGCTCGTGCCGGCCCTGGAGCTGCTGCCGTTGGGCAAATCAAGTTTCCAAGTCACTTCCACAGTGCTTCCAACTCAACATGACTTGTTTTTTTTATTATCGTGAATATGGCTAGAGCTGCTTCTAAAGTGCAATAAAGCTCAGGTGAGAACTTCTGTGTTTCGTATCACCAAAACCAGCGTGTCCCCAGAATAACGGACAATACCTAAGTTGTTCTACAAGAAATCCTGGAGAGAGAGCTCTGCAAAGGGATCCTTTCCTGAGGCTCTGTGAGGACTCTGACTGGAAGGGCTGGATGCTGCAGACAGCTAGTAGGAAAGACGACAGAGAAAGGGAAAGAAAAAGGTCTCAGAATGACAGAATATGAAAGCTGAAAGTGTAATGAAAGGACAAAGGGAGGTTAAGAGGCAAACTGGGCAGAAATCAACTATTAAAACGAGGTGTTTGGTCACATGGAAAACAGAAAGCCTCTTCAATGGTTGGTGTAATGTGGAGACAAGCGGGACACGGCCCTCCAAAGGAAGCTGACTGGGCTCTGCCAAATAAGCCAACAACCTGGCACCTCCACCGCGCTTTTCCTCCAAAGAGGATTCACAAACCAGGCCTGACACTCCTGTCCTGTCCCCACTCTGCTCTCACGCCCGGGCACAGAGGGACAAGGCTGGGGGTCTGGTCAGAGCGCGGCAGCTGCCCAGCCTCCCCTCAGCATGTTCTTCCCCACAAACATACTGTGTATAGAAAGGGGCAGCCAATTGCTCTCATTTTACAGATCAGGAAGGCAGCACGTATTCCGGGGGGAGAGAAAATAGGYGAGAAAGCTCAGATTAGTAATTTCTGCATTTTAACAAAAATAACATCCCCCAGCCAGGTGTTTAAAGCACATGACGAGCTGTACTATTCCAACACACAYTTACTGCCTGCTGCCTTTCACCTACACTGAGAGGGGACAGGAGATTTCAGCTGCTGCTGGAAGGGGCCAATAACCTGCCAGCTCTAATAGCAGGGGGAGCTGTTCATGTTTTCTTATCTTGTCTTGAAACCCTCTCCCTCTTTTTCAGCACTTCCTCAGTTAGAAATGCTGCTTTGTTAAATCAGCGCTGCCCTCTCCCCTTCCATAACTCGTCTTTGTGGTTGCAAATAAAACCAGCCCGTTCTTGCTTTGCTGGTTCCACTACGTTAAGAGCTTACCAGGGCAGACTTGCACCTCGCACCCCTGCACGGAGACYTACTGCCATCAAACACCGCATGTCAACCGACCTGCATACGATGGGGAACATGCTTATGGGGACTGCCTGCACAAGTACCCAGAATGAACATACTGCCCCTGCAAATCTGTAATTCTCATATTTATGTTTTCACCTCAGAAAATCACAGGGAGAGATGGAGAGCTCATTTATCTGAACTGAAATGTTCATGTACCCCCCTCCCGGAACTCACTACCTATAGGGCACTCGGATCCAGTCCCTACAAGCAGATTATGAAGAGTCATGAGACAGAATGGRAAGTACTTGAGAAGCTGTTTAGGAATGTCGGGGTCTCCTCAACTCAGCTCCTCCCGTTGGAAAGCCGGCGCCCACCCACATCCCACCGCTCTCCAGGATTTGGCTGTGAAAGGCCAAGAGAGACACAGCTTTGGCACAACCTGCCCTCGGCTGCCTCCATTTCATGCTGTTCCTCTTCTTCATGCTCAATTCTGACCAAATGGGAGTGCTACAAATTAAGAACCCTGTTAAATTGAGCTAGCAAATCTCCAATTGACCTCCAGTCCAAAGAAATGTCCCAGTTTGAAAGCAGTGTGGAAGCCTGGTAGGTTTGAAGCTCTGTCATCTGTGCAGTGTTATTAGCGTGGGAGCAGAGACATAGGTGAAATGTTTGGAAGCCTCTTCAGGTTAAATTGTGCAGAAGCCAGGACAGTGTTGCTTCCCAGATATTCCAGCCACATTCAGATGCAGGATCCTACAGTAAATGTGTATTTTAACAAGATTCCTCTGCTGATCAGAAATCAAAAAACCCCAGGAGCACATGATTTCCTAGGCYGTATCTAATATCTATCAGGACTGCATCTTGAATACTCACTGTGACTAAATTATTTGAGTGGAGTACATCTAAGACTGTTTATAAAAATTTTTGAAAAGCTACAACCTACCTTGGCAGTTTTCTCAGGAAAAAAAAAGCTTATCTAAGACACTGCACAGGCCACAAGTTTCTCTAGCATTAGCAGGAYCAGACCTGTGGATGGGGCTCCCTTCCTGACCCACACAACTGTCTTTTGAAACACGATGGAGCTGGACCAGACCATGAACAATGGACACTCCACTGCTTCCAGCAAAGGCAAAAAGCTCCACAGCATCAGTTAAAGTAGCTCCAACCAACCACRTCGTAACTTTATTTTTGATGCAGATCATTGGTCCTGGTTTCACACACCGCACAAGTCTGTGAGGCTCTTTGAGCACATGCTTTAGGCTTACGGGTGCCCCTTTTGGTACATTCAAGTCTGCTCTCTGGCATCGCTCCGTCCTGAAGGTAACAGCACGTTTATCCACAGCTTTGAAGGAACTTGCTCATTTCAGCATCTACAAGGATGCTAACAATTATGCTGTTACAATTCACATAAACATTAACAATAAGCAGGATAGTTTTAAGATTTAAAATGTTGGCTACCCACCTGCTTCTACTCCTAAGGCTGTGTGCACTCTATACAAGTCACACCTGCATTTGGTACAGCCAGAAATCGTAATCCAGATTTGTCTGTTTTCTATCATTTTGTATTAGTTAGCAGCTCAGGGCTGTGGATGGGGCTGAACATGCATTTTTTTCCCCCTCACTCAACTGAAATTATTTAGTCTCAGCTAAAATAACTCAGTYACACTGCACAGACTATTCTCGTTGYTGGGGGTAGCACCATATATTTCATTATGAAGAAAGTCTGCTGTTCTGCTATGATACAAAACAATCATTACAGACTTGATTACGCAAGATAAGTGATTTCAAAGAAGAACAAATACAAACAAATTAAGCATGCTGATATTCCATGTAATATCATGGTAATGCCTCTCTGTAGCAACAGAATAGTAACTCGTATCTCTACTGTGTAAGAAGAACAGCCTTTGTTTTATTTAAGCGGCCTTACTGACATTGGGCCTCTGAAAACTTAACACCTGTGAAAATGGACTGGTTGTCTCAGGGGAACCTTACAGGTCACAGTAAAGGCTGAACCAAACCGTGTCCTTTCAATACAACTCCATTCTTGTGATAATCAAACCTGTTTTGACAGTCAGCTGGGATTCAACCTAGACCAAGCCCTGTGACTGCAATGAAGCAGAAAGCCCCACCTAAGTGCTCACACTTACCTCTCTGTTCACAACTGATTTAGCTTAGTGAGCCAAGCAGGAACAAGGTTTTTGAAAGTAGCATTTCCCAACTGATGCTTTAGAAAATGCTTATTCTCAAGCATCTCACTTGCTCTCTAATTAAGTGTGCTAAGCACTACGGGTTTTCTGTGAAAAAGTGGAGAAGCCCCATGAAAAACAAACAAACAAACAAACAAAAAACTAGTCATTTACCTGAAGTGACAGTAAGTCCACAAGCAGCTGGCTGAGGTCCAAGAGGAAGTAAATAGATACCTGAATTTCTAGCTCTAGAAGCCTAATGTATCCTTTTTACCTAAAGCTTGAGCCYAGCCATTTCCAGGCAGAAGCTGGACATACTGCCCACTAGCAGCCCCTAACAACCACTGACATTAAGGATAGGATTAAGGCAGTGGAGAAAAAAAGTAGCCAGCAGTCAAGAGTCTCAACCCTTCCTTCCTCCTCCACAGAAGGAGGGGGGAAAAATCCAACAGACCAGTCACTGAATTCATAAGTTTTAACTTGAATATTTAAATAATATTTAGTTCAGAAAGGAAGAACCTCTGTTTGTTACACTATCAAAGGGTAATGCCATGTGTGAAGCAAAGTTCAAGTTACACAACTTCAGTGTTTATTCAGTGCTATGTCCTGTATTGCACATACACATTTTTCCTTTAAACACAGGCATGTATCCTAATATAACTAAATGAAGTAATATATATGTTTCTTTAAACAGCCACCTGCAATTAAAAACAGAGCTCTTCATGAGATCCCAACACAGTCCTCATGAAGTACAACCACCCATGAAGTACAATACGAACTTTGGTAAAATCCATTTAAGTGACAAGTGAAAACACACATGGTTAATACCACAGTTCCAACACACCCTCTAAAGCCGACTCCACCTCTAGCTSCACTGAACAACCATGACTACCTTCAACTCAAAGAGCAACAGGACAAGGGGAAACTGCCATAAACTGAAGCACCAGAAGTTCCACAGGAATTTAAGGAAAAATTTCTTGATAGAGAAAACACTAAAACAAGCTGCCCAGAGAGGCTGTGGAGTCTCCTTTTCTCGAGGTCTTCAAAACCTGCCTGGATGCCACCCTGTGACACCTGCTCTAGGTGACCCTGCGTATGCAGGGGTGGTTGGACTAGATGATCTCTAAAGGTCCCTTCCTACCTTGGGGATTCTCTGATCTTAGCATGTACTAAAAATAGTATGAAAGTGTGCAAGTTCTTGTTGAGCTCTTCACACTAAAATCTATTTTTGTGTCACGAATAGCTGAAAAAAATGAGTTTCAAGCTTGCAAGACACAAAGAGATACAAATTTAAAAAATGGTTATTTGAAAGGTCTTTTCTCAGATTGCCAAGCTAGACATCAGAGAACCCCTTCAGAACACACATATTCCAGTACATGGGTTACGAACCTTTCATGAGAAGCAGAAGAGCAGGCAGTTTAAGGGACACRCTATTTAAGGGACACACTTGTTTAATATGGAAAGGTCATAGTGATTTGTAGAGCTACTGGATCTCTTTACCAGACTGTAAATTTTTATTTTCTGTAAAAATAAAAGGAATATAAAGTCTTTCATAGAATATAACACTTAAAACTAGACCAACATGGTGTAAAACCGAGAAACATGCAGTAGTAGCTATGCAGGTGTGGCACTCAGGAACTGTGTTCCCAGTTTGATATGATGTTTTTTCTATACCCATCTATAACAAATGCAGACTTACAAGGTCTGTGTGCCCTTTTTGTCCCCTGCAATATTCTGCAATATAAACATGCAGCTTTCACAAAGATTTAATTTTATGGAAGTATCAGACCTATTATCTGCTTATATTACTTTGTAAGCTATTATTTCTGCAAACATAACACGTTAGGGAACTAGTGCCAGACATAATTCAGAAAAAGCTGTAATAATTCAGTCTCACAAAGTCATCCTTAGAGGAAAAGCAGCAGAGAACATGAACTTTGGGCAAGACCACCTTTAGCAAACAACACATGTGTGTGACTGGTACTATCCTTTTGCTAAAGTACAGAGGAAGGCAGTCATGTTCCAGCATCACAGGGATGAAGGGGTAAAGAAAAAGGCTTAAATACTATCCTTTCTTTGCTTTTATAGAACAAGCTTTATGACACCAAACTGGAAATAAGCAGCAAAGAAAGAATCCTYTCATAATCAGCAGGCTTGAGCAATAGATTTCTTCAACATACAGTAGTATTAATTTTCTTCTTTTAAACACCTCTGGATCAGGTATGATCATCAGATCATAGTATTAATTATTAAATATACCCACCTGTGCTCCTGGTACAGGGCCAAAAGGGTTTGGTGGTCTCATGACTGGCTGGCTGTATATTAAAGTTGGCTGTGTCATTACTGGTATGCCTCCCATCTGCGACGGCTAAAAAAACCCAGACAACATCAGATCACACAAAATATTAACGTACCACAAACAGTTCAGGAGAGAAATGTGGGGGGAGSAAAGTGGTAAATGTCTTGTTTAGATTTGATACATGCAATCACAAAAGCTGTTGCTGAAGTATTTTGCAAATAAGGTTATTAGAAAGAAAACTACAGTCTTTTTAAGGAATATTCATGTTAAGGACTAAGTACATTAAAGCTTCTGCTACCWCCTCCTACATCTGGAACACTAAGATGCCTCGAGGTCTGACAATACTTCCCCTTCAAGCCTCTGAAAGCACAACATGACCATTTTACGATTATCAGTGCAGAGCAGACTGAGACCTCAAGAAAATATGGAAACTACATGCATGTACAATAAGTAAACTATATGTAAAAATAATGTTAATTCATTACACAATACAGCTAAAGTGTTATTGAGATTGCAACTGAGCCAAATTAAGAGTTTAACACATACTAATGGTCTTAGAAAAAAGGTTTAATTGTACTTAAACTCTCATCTCTTCTGCTGCTTTTGGTGTTTTGCCCAGGCTTAGGTTGAAATCCAGCAGCAGTGCTGCCAAGCAGTTCCATTTCAAGCAGATTTTCCTTGACAAATCCTAGTACTCCTTTCACCATGCCAAGCAAGCTCCAAAAACCAATGGAGAACTCGTTCACCAAACCGACCCCAATGAAAATACCTTACAGGAAAAGTTAGAATAACTGTTAGCCCTCACTGATAGAAGGGCTTGCTACTGGGCCTCTCTTTAGAGGTGATCATAGCTACAACCCTGCGGTACTTATTATTGCTTTTTNGTCAAAATTTCAAAGAACCCTAGTGTTATACGTATTGAATTGAATTTAAAACCCATGGTGAGAGCTGTATTAGGAAATACACAGGCTCAGAACATGTCACCTTCTCCAGTTCTTATTGTAGAACTTCATATCTGTAGTGCAAAGTAGTGCAGGTTAAATCTGAACTAGCACTGCTAGTAGTTTAAAATAACCACAACAACTCTGCACAGAACCTACTGCAGGAGCAGACTGGTGAGTAGCATGAAATCAAGCAGACCCAGAGCTTTTGTTGTTCACTGAGGAAATACATGGATGTTCCAAATTGTGGACCTAATTTGATTATATGAAGYCTTTTAGGTGATTTCTATTATATAGCTCTGCAAATTGTTTAACAGAGTAATTGCTCCAAGAAATTTTTCTACCCTTTATTCACCTAGAAGAGCTCGGCTACATCAACAACTCTRTATTAATAAAGCAGAGTTAAGGCACATCATTTTAATATTAAAAAAAAAAAAAGGACCAAGAAGATGAAGACTTTGAAAAGTTGCGTAGAGCAACAGACAGGAATTTGGATTCCAGCAAAAGGACTCTGGCTTGGCAATAGGACTTCTGTGTTTAATGAAGAGATGCAGTTCCCAATTGACACCACCACGACCACAACGGTGTGAACACATGAAACATGGCAGGTACCACTGCAGGTATATTTTGCTGGGATAAGCAAGTATCTAAGGGTGGTTTCACCTCAAATATTCCTATTGTGAGTGCAGCTCTATTTATATGGTACACTTATTTCTACACTGAAAAAGCCTACCACGAATAGATACTGTTTAAAAAAAAAAAAGTTAAGGTTGGATTAGTGAAGAACGGGTAGACTTGGATTTCAGACAAACCTGCACTACTGCAAAAAATGGGATTTATTCACTTAGTGAAGAACAACCAAGAGGGCTGGAATTCAGACTTGAGCAAAAAATTAATAAAAATAAATAAATAAAAAAAGAATAAAAAAAGTAATTCGGAGAAGCCCCTGCTGGCACACTCGATGCTCTCCCTGCCATAAGCAGCCAGAGCATCCACAGCAAGTCCCACTTACCATCCCGTAGCCCATCATTCCCGTTGGCGTCGTGGCAGGATAGGCCATTACAGGCGGGGCCTAAGGCAAAAGGAAAACAGGATCAGCGGAAAGAGGAACCAACCGCACGCCGGAGACTCGCTGCTCTGGAGTCAACTGCAGCAAGTCACCAGTTATGGAGAGAGCAAAGAGGGAATACTGTGCTTAAAAGAACTTGGAGCCTTGTGCTAAAGTGCATCTGAATTATCTTCAATCCAATGTAACACCTAAACTAAAGCTTCTAGAAGATCTCAGTAAACACGTAATTATGTATTTGCTGTTAATGCATTAGGATACTGGCTGACTAATGTAAATTGGCAACTACAATTCTCAGTGTTCTGTTTAGAGAACGTACTAGGATATCTCTATAAACAACTTTAGAAAAGACGAAGAAAGGGAAATGTGCCTTGCAGCACAGGAGTTATACACATTTAACTTTCAAAATCAGAAATAATGGTGTGGGAGGAATCCCAAGGGAGGAAATTTCAAAAGCCAAATTGCTCCTGCTCGTGTAGTTATTCTTTTTTTTTTTTAGCCAGCAGGTAGATGTGATGGGGATTTTCTTACCCTGCTTTAGCACCACCTCTAACATCTAAGGGGTGGTAAGGTAAGAGAGCTGCCTTGGCCTGGCTTTTGTTCAGCCTCAAAGTCAATATAGATGATAGGATTAATCATTAGTTCTAAAGCTACAGTGGTATTGTGCACTAACACTAAAGGGGACAGAGCTCCAGAAACTGTTTGTATCRAGGTGGAACAAGTGAAGCTGCTACTTCCCATTCCCTCTCTTCCACCTAAAATATCTGCTCTAAGAGTATCTGCTCTAGCATGCAATTCAAAAAGATTAAAAATCCTCTTAACATTTTGCAGATGTTTGTATTAAGCTCAAAATTAATTTTTATAAAGTTGCAAAAAAAAACCCTTCATCAACAGAGAAAATCTGGGCTGAAACTGCATTTTGTGCACAATTTAGCAGTCTATATAACCAACTGATAGCTCTTAGAAAAAAAGCTGTAGAAGAATATATTAAAGATAATTCTTCCCAGCATAGCCACATTCCTTGTTTTGTAGTTTCACAAGCCACTTTCCGTGTTAGCATTCACTTTTACAGGGACAAAAAAGAGTTATGCTGCACTGTAGTTTAGTGCTGACGAATATTCAGGTTACTTGCTGCTGTCTATCCGCTCCACCTCTTGTTAGTCTCTTTAAAAGCAGCAGCCCAACTTGCATGTTCTTTGATGTAGAGATTACATTTCACAACTGGTCAAAGACATTATGTCTTTTGGCATATGCAGCTTTTTGATACGGGAAAAGAAACAACCAGAAAAGCAACAGATTATCTGTAATATTAGATCAATGAAGGAGATAAACACCAGGGACAGGACATGAGTAGAGCTGCTGCTGAATCCAGTTCTAAGCTACCAGCTGCCTTGTCACAGACAGCAGCCAGTTGTCAGCATTAAGTGCTATAAAAATAAATAATCCCTGATCACACATGCTCTAGATGGTTTAGCATTTAAGAATTTTTATTTCTTTTTTAAGTTTCTTTGTGTATTCATGGCTATGCACATACAAAACATGCTGACTACAAATATTTTTGAATGCTCAAATATGGACCTACTGTCCTTTATTTACAGAGTTACCCTGTAATGAAAACAGGATACAGGGAAAGACCAATATCACTGTTGTTATAACAAGAAAATCCCTTGATATAAAAGGTTACATTTCTCCAACGGCAAGCCCAGGTTATTTATTGCTTACCACTGGCAAACTGTCAATATGGATTTACTTATTTTAGGTGTGTATTAATGATATATTGGTCTCTCCCCACTAAAATAAACAAAAATTCAGAATCTATCATCAAGGTGGATCAAGTGCCAAGTATAACAGAAGCCTGTGAGATTTCATGCAGTTATTCAAACACAAACACCTTGTCTTCATTCAATATTCACCAAGTGCAGCAAAGGCAGCACAGACACACACCCCAGCTCTCTGCCAGCAAATGGTACAGTTGGAAGCGAGGAAAAATAATTTGGGTATTTCCCATGCCATCATTCGAACCAAGAGCCTGCAGAACACCTATGAAGTTGGTATATGCTAGAAAAAGCTCCAATTTTCGGCACACCAAAGATTTTTAAAATGAGAAATGTGTAAATAGCAAGAAGGTTATGAGATTCTGCTGCAGCAGTGGTTAATATCAGCATGCCAGTTGATTGCAAAAAGGCTGTGGGTTGTTTCACTTACGTATTGTGGAAAATGCATGCCATTCTGTATTTCCCAGGGAAAACAATTACATAATGCAATAACACTGGATTAGAAGCAAGTACTTACACAACAGAATATACATAGAGAGCATTTTAGTTCACAAATACACTGAATGTCTACCCCAACACATTCTTGTAATTCAAGTCATTTACTGAAGCAGCACACGTTTCATGATACTGTCATTGCTAGCAGGCCTGGAATTCTGTTTTGCATAGTCCATTTATTTGGTATATGCCTTTTTTTTCCAAAGACAAGAAGGCCTTGTTTTCAAAAGCATATTTATTTAGCAAGCAGCAGCAAGTCCACAATAAATAGACCAGCAGAGCAAAACAAAAGTTTTGTTTTTCCCCCCCAAATTACTTTTATTTTAAGATTTTTCAATATAAAGCTTTTGCAGAAAGAAGTGTCTCAACAGTATCTCTAAACAACAAAATCTGTTTAGGGTAATGACTTACAAGAACATGTATATACAAGACAAGTTATTTAACAGATCAAGCACACAAACTCAAACCACTAGTCACTAAGCACGCAAATAGATTRTGGTTTCTACAGCATCTACCCTTATTTCAGTGATGCATCCAAATGTTTCCCCCTCTATAAGGGACCTCAGCTAATAAGGGCCAACCTCTAGGGAAACTGCAGCACATCTGGAGAGATGACTTTTCTCTTTCCAAACCTGCAGCATTATATTAAATTGTCAATTCTGCATCCCCCAGTCATTCAGTCAGATGYAATAGATCCCAGGCAACCTTTTACTACATATTCTGTCAGTGTACAAAGTCCCAGGTGAAAAGCGTTGAGGAGAATTCACATGTAGAAAACGTTTCATTAGCATTGTGAAAACTACTCCTGTAAACCCTTATGCTTCCTTTTAACTGATACTTAAAGAACAGATCATTTCATTAAACAAACAAACCCCACCACTATAAGTTACTATAAGTACTATATATAGTACTATAGTACTATAAGTTACTATAAGTACTATAAGTACTATAAAATAGGGAAAGTTCAGCTGGTGACCAAATTGACCTGCATTAAAATAGTCCATGTATCAATTAATAAAGCTGGACTCTCACCTCAGAGCAAGCTAAGCCTTGTAAAGCAGTGCAGGATTGACATACCCTAATGCTCCTTTAGGTCAGTTTTGTATYAGTTCAGTGAAATACCTGCCTGAAATAGTTGAAATCCCACTGCCCTTCCACTGCAACTATAGATTATCTGTAAATTTCTCTCTTACATAGTAGTGTCACTACTTAAATGACAACTTCTTTAAAATAAGTATTTGCTTACCAATGTTGGTGCATTCCATGCAGTGGTAGGTGCAATTTTGGGCTGCCAGTTGGAACCACCTGTTAGTTTCTTTTCACCAGGCTGAGTCCAATTTACATCACTTAAATAAAATTAAGAATCATTAGAAAATTCTGGATTTGCTTAAAAATCTCCCTCTRATAAACACTAAGCATTCCTTCTTGAAAGCATTTTGACAAACTGATTTCTTAAATATATGCAAAGCCTGAAAGAAATGGGGGACWGAAGTCAGGACATCTTGTCACTGTCACAACCACTGAGCATAGGGTCACTTTTAAGCTATGTTGGCAATTTTGCAATCTCATCTAAGAAAAGCACTATTCCAGGCAGATGCTTTGCATTGTTAAACATTAAGTTATTGTTTATGGGTTACAACTCATTCTTCCCTAAAATTCTACTAATTCTTACTATTCTTTTCTAATTTACAAAATTTGCAGGTTTTGATTAAGAATACTCACTTTTTAGTAGTTCCATTTCCAATGCCCAAATCTGTGACAAAATAGARAAAGATATTATTGCAATTCTATTCATTTCAAGTAATTAAGCATCCACYTGCTAGTGTTTAATACTTACTGCCTACAAGATTGGCTAAAGACGAATCCAGGTCATCTGACACTAATTTGTTAGGTGGTACTTTGGCAACTGGAAGACTCTGGTTTTGGGAGGCCACTGTTGGTTTTAGGAGACCACCTAATTCATCAAAACCTTATGATGAGAGAAAAAAGAAAAAAATGACTTAAACAATAAGCAGTCCATTAATGATGTCACATTCACTTAAAGAAAAAGCAAGCTCAGCACAAAGSTTAAAAGATGAAACTTAACGCAGTAATGCTGCAAATCACATGGGGGTTAAAATAATTAGGCGTCTGCATATATGAGCTAGTTACTACAGAAAGGAATTGCTATTTTGAGATTTCATTTTAACTAGTCTAACATACAGACAAGTGAYTTAGATGCAATAGATTCACTACAACTACAAAGCAATCCAAATGCAAAACCAAAAAGACCTAGAGAATTTAGGTCTTATCAAAATGCATGATTTTGCTTTTTGCATATCTCTGGATTGATCAAAGAGTTCAGAGTCAAAAAAGCAGTGTCARAAGACCAGAGAACATCTATTCTCCACATGTTCAAAAGGACAAAAAGGCTACTCAAGATGCAATTTTAATAAATTGTCAAACACACAGAGTTAATCTTATGTGATCTTTTCCTGAAAAATCTCCACATTCAAAGAATAAGGCACAGCAGATGTTGCACAGCTGTAGAAAATTAAAAAGCAGCTTTAGCTCTACCTCTTATGAGCACACTTTACAAATACAGACAATTTCAGTTGACAGCATGCAAAAACAGAGGTGGTTATTCACTGTGTATAGTTTTACACACATGAAATATTCAACTGAATGGTATCAACATACACATTTTAGCACAGTTCACACAGAAACAGTCATTATGGAAATGTTATTTGATTATCTAATTAAAATTATGGAAGTGTTGTTCGATTATCTAGTTAAAATTATGGATGAAGGCGGCCACTATTGACCTTTTCAGTCAGCTTTCCTTTCTCCAGCTGGAACACTGTCACAGTAATATCAGTAAATAGAGATTGAAGAGCTTCATGTCTCAAGAGTAAGAAAAAGGACGAATGTCATCGATTTAAGTATCTTACCACCAGAATCTAGAACAACATTCGAAGACTTGTTTCCAAACACGGACTCAAAGTCAACATTAAGGCCAGCTGATGGCTGTGGTTGAGCAACGGGAGAAGGGGTGAACCCTGGCAAGGGAAAAAAAAAAAAAAAACTATTAAAGGTTTTTATAGTTTTTATATAGCATTTCCCATAAATCCACCTTCCTTATGCATGACAAACCAAAAAAAAGGTGTGATTATTCAAGTACTGCAGAAAGTTACTCCTCCAAAGACTCTTTCCTTTCAGCTAATCTGTAGGCTACCTATTCATACAGTTCTTGTTTTTTCCCCCCAGTTATTCACAATGAATAATTAAAAAATAATAACAAGCCATTGCATTTCTGCCGTGCACTTCTGCACTTTTCTTGCACGAAAATCTTTCAGTCTTTTACAATCTTCTTCAAAATTACCTGAGGATTATTTCTTCCATCTTTTATACTGCTTTAGTAGCTCTCTCTTAGCTACACCTGGAGCAAGACCTACACTAGGGCAAGATACCTTACTAATATGTAGCAGCTACTCCTCTATATAAAAATAATACCAATATAAATACATTARAATTAATCACAAATAATTTATTTCAGCATTAGGCCTTTTTAGATGCACATTTTGCATATTTAGCAATGAAGTTTCCAGTAATTTGGCAAGATAGTGGAAGTTTTAACTTCCATTCTTGTCAAAATTTATTTATTCACTCTTTTGGTGCATCAGTAAAATAGATGTAATCTGCTGGTCAAGTATTTCCACATACAYATCCCTCTTTCTATTTTGACAACACTTTATTGCAAAGCACTACCTGTTTAACACTACTATTACACCAAAAGTTGATGGTGTAGCAGTGCAAAAATATTGACTTGTTTCTAATTTTTGTTGTTATTTCTTATTTTATTCTTCTTTATTCTATATTTATATTTATGCATACAAGTCTATGCATACATACTTAGAGCATCCAGACCATCTTGATGTTCAGGCAATTACAGTTGTGGCTATTCCTTTATAGGAGAAGCATCAAAGAATCCAATGCAACTTGTAAAGAAGTTTTTTCTGATTTATAATGAACATTGATGGTATGGAAAAAAAAAAGAGGATCACAATGGCTTCAACAATAAAATATTTCAGTGGACAGAAACAACTAACAGAAAATGCTTGGTGTTGATTTTGGCTTGCTGTGATAGYTTAATTCACCTTTACTACCTTCCTTCAGTAAACTGTATTTCATCTGAAAATTAGTAACTTTAGGATGCTTTCTTGAATATAAACCTCATAGAAGAACCCAGTTTGGATCCCCTGTTCCTTCCAATCCTATTTGTCTCAAAGGAACATACAGCTCAACTTGAAGCAAAACAGTCTGAAGCACTTAAACAATTTACCTTTTATTACAGCAGATCAGAGTTTTGAACAATGTATAGCAAGAAAACGGAAGCACTGATATGGGAAATGACAGAAGATAAACAAAATGAGTATGTTTATAGTACGTATGCTATCAAGTTGTAACAAACCATTTCACAAACTCTGAACTGCAGATCAGAATTCCTTTGATAGGGATGTACTCTCAAAAATCACATCTGCRTAAACAGGAATCTTGACTTGTAACGGCTCGTGCCTTTCTTTAGAAAATTGATGACTTAACTGCTACAAAAAAATCTTCTGTTCTCGTACTTTAAGAAGTTTCAAGCTGTACGAAGCTAACTAGATGAGCCAGAAGGCAAAGTGGGACTCATACATGGGACTCATCTGAGTCAGTCTGAGTGAAAAGAACAAATGCTGCTCCTAATCACATAGAGTCACAGAATGGTTGAGGTTGGAAGGGACCTCTAGAGATCATCTAGTCCAACCCCTGCTCCAGCAGGGACACCCAGAGCATGGGGCACCTGGTTGCATCCAGGCAGGTTTGGAAGATCTCCAGAGAAGGAGACTCCACAACCTSCCTGGGCAGCCTCTTCCAGGGCTCTGTCACCCTCATAGTGAAGAAGCTCTTCCTCACATGGAGATGGAACTGCCTGGGTTTACAACTTCACTGGCCACCACCGGGAAGAGTTTGGCCCCCTCCTCTCTACATTCTCCCCTCAGRTGTTWGTACATGTTGATCAGATCCCTTCTCAAGCTTCTCTTCTTCAGGCCAAATCGGCCCAGCTTGCTCAGYCTTTCCTCATCAATCCAGAACATCTTGTCTAACATGGATATTGCAAAAGATGCAAAATAAAAGCACTATTTTTATCCTATTTTTATTGAAGTTACCTTCCTACTGAGAGAACAAAACAACGGGAATTGCCAGATAGCAACCTTTCTACTTTTTGGACATGTAAAGTGCAGAATCACAGTAGTTAGATCATTTCACTAAACTGGTCTACCTAGTTTCTAGTCAAAGACACTACAGCAAAATGTGCCTTTATAGAGCCTGGAGGCATCACCTCCTCGACACACCACACAGGATATTCCTAAACCTTGCATGGCAGCAAAGTTAATAAGTTATCTAAGCCAGCCTGAACACGGAACGTTCCTGTCACAGGCCACCTAAGCCATGTGAACATGGTAGCCCTGGARCAGCATTGCATGGGCCACTGCACAGGCGTTGCACAGCTGCACAAGTGATCAACCTGCAAGTTAATGTASCTGCTGTCTTTGAACAGTGCCCTCAACTAACACAAAGCTTTGCAATAGGATTAGAAAGAGCTGTAAGAGAAAGGCCAAATGCAGTSAGAACATCCAAACCCCTTTATTTTAAACCAATAAGGTAGGGTAGGGCGACAAGACTGGAACATATAAGTCTTTCATTTGGTATGTAACAATATAAACCAACTGATTCACCCAGCTGGAGACACTCATATTACAGTTCGGCTAAATAAGCATTAGGTTAGTGCAGAATGAAATAAAAGGTAAACCATTTGTAAGACATCTCACATAAGCAGCGCTGTATGAATCCAAACTGGAGCCAACATAAAAGAGACTTCTGTAGCTAACATGAGCTTAACTACTAGCTSGAGGTACACAATACGTTCAAACATCTGTGCATCCCATTACCTACCTCCGAATAGACCAGCTACAGAAGAAGGCTCATTGCGGAAATGAGAAGCGTTAGGGTAAGCTTGAGGACCACAAAAAGAATCTGACAGGGCATATGGCACAAGAGAGAAAGCCAGAAAGGAGAAGAGGCAGTTACAGAAAGAGAACCAAGATATACTTTTAATTTKCTATAAAAAATAATAACAATTTCAGCTCAAAGTCACGCTACAAAACTACATAAAGTCAAGTAACACGGAGGCAACAGTTAAATACATCAGACATACACTAAGAAACAAGTTTACATTATCTAACACAAAAGGGAAAAAGTACAGCTTCAAAATTACAGCTATCATGGGATATATATTTTTTCCCCAAAGTAAATGCCATGTTTTACACCCTTTGGAGACATGAGTGTAAAAGCTTCAAGGCATTTCTCTTATACCTGAAGTATAACGATAGAGCCCAACAGTGGATTCATATTTGGTTGCCACAAAGGGATTTAGTTCAGTAAATGGATTGTAATGATCTAAAGAACCAGAAAGAATTAGTTTAAGTCCACATTTGCATTASCATAGCTCTTTGGGCTAGACACTAAAACTGCATTTACATTTTACAGATCAATTTGTCAGCAAGAATAATTAATATTTGGTTCTGTATCTTAGAAGGAGACCCTGGAAGGGAAGGCGATGTGTTCAGGCCATCCATGTGCACTCACTTCCAGGTTGTCTTCTGAAGGCCATGGAGAGCTGTGAGCTTCACAAGGCCCCACCTGGCCTTGTCTGCAGCCCTTTGTGCAAGTGCAGAATGACCAACCTTCCTACCCACCCTCCATAAATAAATTAAAAAAACATGAATTCCCCCCTAAAAAAAAAAAAAAAAAAAGCATCATCTTAGATGATCATTCCATGTTTGCATGCTACCACAGTAATTCTACTGCAAGCATGGGAAACGCTGATTAGAAGCACAAGCAGGATTAATATTGTGTGTTACCAGCTTAGCATATTTCAAAATTATTGCCTTAACCAGCTAATCTTCCCTGGGAATTCAGAAAAGCAGCTCACAATGAGTCCTGTGCTCTCAACACTCCTTCTCTCCACTAATCAGAGATGAGCAAGAAAACTAGTCAGAATGACAAGATGTAGGTGTCATGAAGCTTGAGTTTTGTCCTTGGGGGCTCTGGATTCCTCTAATAGGGTTCAAACTGCAAAATGAAAACCATTTGGTGCAGCAAGACAAGCCTGTCGTCCAATCTAACTTCACTTAGCAAAGCAAGCTGACATGTAATTACTCTGATTCTTATCCCGAGACTCTTCATACTAAAAAGTAATCCAATTACTATGTGCTCTCACCAACAGACGTTTTAGAAAGACTTGTAACGACAGCCACGCTGAAACACATCAAAAGTTTTTTAATTGTCTAAAGATTTGCCTCTTTAGAAATGCTGCCTATTAGGTAAAGAGGTTGAGAAGACCACGTATCAAAAACACAGGGGCTTTCATCAGTTTCGTTGCTATTACAGGGGAAAATACATGCTCTAACAAAAAAAGTTGGATTAATCTCCTAGTTAAAGAGAATTTTCTAACACTCTAGGAACATTGAGGTCAGCATTGTTTTCCTTTATTTTTACACCCAAATACAAGGGACTTTAATTAAAAATTAAAACAATATTTTTTAATTAAAAAGTAAGTAAAAAAATACATGGACGCAACTGCCTGTCTCGCAATTTTAAGTTCCTTTACATGTTCCAAGAACATGTATAGCAAGAATACCAGCTAGGTATTCAGTACAGATTTTATCACAATTCTTAATCAAGTTCTAAAACAGACCAAAATCATCCCCAAAAAACTAGGTTTAGTTTCTAAAAAGATCCACAGATATACTCTAGAAACTAGAATGAAGAAAATAAGTTAGTTTAAAATGGTACTTTACCAACAAACATTTCATGTGTGGGTGTCCTACTGGTGAAAGTAGATACATCAGAAGACACAGACAGATGAGCAGCATCGTTAGTTTTTGTAAGGAAAGGATTTAGGTTTGGAATGGCATCATCAACACTATCAACAGTAGCAGAAAAAGGATCTGTTCAATTCCAGAGAGCAAGAGAAAGAAGAAAAGGGAGATAGATTTAGTCACATGTTACTTCTCAGGTCTCGAGTAGGAACAAGAGATTTGAAGAGCGCAGGAAGTCTTCTCTTGACAAATCTAAATTTGACGTGACCTGGTTGTTTAATTTAAAATTGTCCAGAATTAGCCATTCTCCGCTCCAGAGAAATACTACCGATATCAACTAAACAGTTACTTTAATTTATTCTATCTTGGTTGCCTAAGTCATGTATTTCCCAGGGTATGTTTTGTAAAGTCAGTGAACAGTCAGTTTTTACTTCACTCATTTGTATCCTGACACTGAAAACAAGTTGTCTGAAACACTGAACCTCCTCTAACACAACCAGACCCCAAATGCTAAGGGAGGCTTCTAGGAAACATTACCCTACAGATATTTTAAAAATAAATACATTGTAGGTGTATTTTAAAAGATTATTTTAATAAATAGAAAATAATAATAAAATATTATATGAATACATACTTAGATATTTTTATTATTTGTATTGTCAAAACATTAAGGTAAATATCTCTAAAAAGAATAAAATTGAGCTGTTACCCTGTAGATATCCCTCTACTGTTCTCAGAATTCTGTTTATAGATCAACTGAATTTCATTAAACATCACGATTTTTTCTAGAGTCAAAAATACCCTGAGATATGATGACAAAACCACACTCCTCACTACTTATTCCATCAGCTGCAACAAATTTGTTAAGACACCATCAGCTCTAAGTAAAATCTCACCTTTTCAAGGKGGCAACAGCCAGTGGGCAACCCAATGCTCCTTACCAAACAATATAGGGGGAAGGAGGAAAACAAAACTTATGTGAGTAACTTCCAGAGTTCGATAGGAGAGTTCCAAGTTTTCTTGGGAAAATGATATGGGAATGTAGCACTGCCAAGCTACAATACTCTTATTCTGTAATATCCTGTAAATAAGATAGGGGAGGCAGCTATAATCAAGTCACTGAGAAAAAAAACAATGTGCTTTAAGAGCCTGTTTTCATTGCATATAAATCTTAAGTGAAATCTGCTTAATTAGATTTGCAGGAGTTACATCCCTGCCCAAATCCAATCTCTCAGTTCTTAGCTTTAAATCCCATGCAACTCGAGAAGAGGTAACATCCAGCCACTTGTAAGTCCTAAAGAAAATGAAATTTTGTAGCCATAAATGCAGTTATTTGCAGGCTTATAGGTACTTCGATTTTCTGTGGGCTTATGTCACCTTGCACAACAAAGAGCTAACTTTTCTTCTAGATTATCTGGCTACATCTCAAGARTAACTGAAGTAGCTTGTAAGAAGAATAAAAACAGCCGATGGTGAGTAAAGAATAAGCACCATGTGCTAATATTGCATTGCAAAATATATTTTAYTGCTATTAGATAATCTTAGGTATGTTTTAAAGACTAGTATTACTACCTACTTTTGGACATGTAAAACACCTGCCATAGGCACCTTGCATAGTTATTTTCTGCTATGAATCTTGTTCCAGGAGCTGTAGAACAATGAGCTCCAACAATAAGACAGGTTAGTTTACCCTTCAAACAGTTCATCCTGGCTGTTTCAGTTGCAGCTTCACATTCTTCTGATYCTTTTAATTGACACAAAGTTGAAAAACAGCATAGTTCAGGCTGTGATTACTTCCAAGGGGATCTATGTGTTTTGATCTTGAAGTTTAGGTAACCGGCAGATACAGCAACTCAAACACAGTAAGCATGGTCTTCACGCAATCCAAATAACGAACTCACAAAASAATAGGAGAAGAAATTCAGAAAGCTTTACTCTATCTGTTAGAAACTACTGTCCACTGGAATTCTTCTACATGTGCACTCCATAGGAAAATTGCATTGCCAGATAACATTCTGGTCTCAAATTCCAAAGCTGCACATGGAATTTCATATGCTCTGACTTGGCAAGACAACACAAGGCAGCCATAAGTTGGCAGACGCATTGTGATACTATAACGTGTTTTCAGCTTCTCCCAGAGTCCCAGCTTGACCTGCTGGTTCTAGCTGGAGTGTTCAGATTGTGCCTGGGTCAAAAATTCTCAAAGCTGATAGAATCACAGAATTATGTTGGAAAAGGCTGTCAAATCAACTGTAAGCTCTTCAACACCATTGCTGTTAAACCATGTTCCTAAGTGCGTCATCTACACATTTGCTGAACACTGTTAGGGATGCTGATTCCTTCATTTCCTGGCCAAGGCAACTTAAAAAAAAAATATTTTGGCATAGGTAATGTATATTCCTGTATACACAGGTTAAGAAACTGTCATCTCTCAGATTTGCTCTCTGAAGCAATTCTTCAAATTTCTAAAGCCCATCTTTGAACACACAGCATCTGTTTGTGTCAGTGGGAAGCACTCTGCACCTTGAGGCTATAATTAACCTTTAATGATTCAGGTGTGTCTAAAAGTCATTTGAATTTTTCAAACTCACCTTTAAGTTACCAGTTAGAAGTATTTTATTTGGGACAAGAGTGACAAAGCATTCTTCCCTATGACAATTCTTACAGTTTGCAAAAAYTGTAAATTCTCAATTTACCTATGTAACACATTCTCTGGGAGTCTTTAATCCCCTGAGCACTAGTGGTATTTGAACTAGAAGTTCAAAGAAAGCAATCCAAATATAATACTCTTTTCACGGCTCATCCTGCTATTACATACCTAAGACTTGCTGAAAAAAAAAAAAAAAAAAAAAAAAAATTAATAGTAACTAATTCTAGGCTTACTTTCCTTTGAAGTCAGACTGATACTCTGTTCTTTAAAGTCACCATATACACCAAATAGAAATAGCATCATGTCAGAGAATTACATAAGGGAGGGATGCTGTGCAGTGGTTACAGCACAGGACTGGAAATAGTGCAGGTTCCACTCTTGGCTTTGCTGCTGATTTGCCGTATGTCTTTGGACAAGTCAGTTAATTGCTCAGATCTCCCCATCTGTAAAATGTGCAAAACACTTCTGATCTACCTCACCTGTGTGAAATGGGTGTTCARGATTGAAAAAAAAATGAATAGCTTTTTGTTTTCTGCAAGAAAGGTGAGACRAGAATAGCGATCCCAGAATTTTGACTAAACTTCAGTGGACAATCTGAAAACTTCTTCATTAGTTTAATCTTAAAAGGTTTTAGTAATGTGTTAATAGTACAGCATATATATCAGTGATAGAAGAATTGTTGCTAGGAATACTTTGTAACATTGAAAAAAAAAACATTGACAGGGTTTCTAACTAAATTTCAGGTTGCTAATAAAAGAGACACTAGACTGCGATATGACCTTTGAGAAGAAGGTAATTTTCTGTTCACCTCCCATTAGAAAATTAAGATGTGCTGAAATGGCAGATATATTTCAGAAAGCAGACAAGATGAGCTGAAACATCCTTCTTCATTTCTAAAGACTAAGCATCTAGAATATTGAAATTCATATGCATAACTTGATATCCTCTGTACTGCCTCCTTCTCAAAAGATGCTCTGATCAGCAAAATTAAAAGACGGRGTAAGCTACTTCTATTCATTTTTGAAGCTATGACACATTAATATTGCCACATCACTCAATGTTGTGCAACTTTTACAAACAAATGAGAAAAAGTACACAGTGCAAGGACACAAAAATAAACAGGAAAGTAGAATATGTACATTAGTTATTGTGAAGATGTTAGCTAACCAGAAAGACGTGTGGAAAARCTACAGCTTATGAAATAAAGACAGTGGAGAAAGTTTTCAGAAAACAGTGTCATCTATCAAAGCCTATGAGACTTTCTGATGCCAGTAACACATTTACACCTCAAAGAAGTATTTTAGCAAGTTTCTGTTTTACAGAAATCAACCTGAAAATAGCTACTTAGTTCYAAAGTTAACTATTTTACTAAGTGCCATTAAGAGAAAAGTAAGAAGAAACATTTTAAAGACTATTAACTTGAGGATTATTAATGCTCCAGCAGTATTAACAACGCTGCAGACAACCAGTAACTGTTACTTCCACCCAGAGCATTCCAGAACCCTGCAAAGCAGCAAAGTGGAAGCTTTGAGTAAATGATTAATGCTCCAATAGTGTCTGAATGAATAATCTTGCTAATGACTTGCAGGAACCCGCCTGCCTCGCCTCCCTGGTTTACAGGCTTGCCTATATCAGTAGAATGATCAGTAGAATGATTCACTCAGTTCATCCTTGCAGCAAAGCAGAATGGTAATCTGGCTACTCTGAAAAAGTCACAGAGGAGACTCCAGTTTCAGCTCTTCAGTTCACAAAYAGCACAGATGTCTTCTAATTGGCTTCTGTAAATAAGTAGGTAAATATGGCAGTTTATCCCAAATCCTCTGAAGGATTTCAAAGAGGTGCCTCTGTTTTCAATATGTAATTCTTGCTTTTGTTTTCTATGTGGATTTGCCAAGCTATTGCCKCCTTTTCCAGGTCTTCTGTATTACTACCAGTAACACTGTCAACTTGTTTTACTTTTTCAGTCTCAATCTGTGAATTTGAAAATTCTGTACTCAAGTACACAGTGCCACATGGGCTGACAGACCCCATAGAATTACGACCTCTCTCAGCTAAATTTCTCTCTAATGGCTCACTTAAGAGGACAATAATTATGCGGCTAATGCAGTCAACAATTTTTTACCAATTATTCTGGTATCAGAATAATCATCTCTTTGTAATCACCTCAGGCACTCRGGCATTCACATTATTTTAACCGATACTTGGAATTGTCTCCCCCACCCCCAATTCCCTTGATCCACTCATAGCTTGTCTTTGCTTTCCATGAAGTTTTCTGCTTTTAAGGAAGAAATAGCCCATGCACTAGGAGAAACAGCGAGGGAAGTACAGCTATAATAAATACAAGCCACATCCATTTTAYAATCCTTACCTCCCCAGGTACTTCCTACTTGTGGAGCAGCAGATATAGGMTGCACAGATGGATGAAAAGTTGGCTGCAAATCAAGCAGATCATTTGGCAGCTTTGATGTGCTATAAAGACAAATTAAGATAACTGTTTGAACTTCATGAAATAATTTTCAATATAAGGAAAATGCTAACAACTGGCAACTGCTATGAAAACTTTGCTATGCATTTATCAGATATGACTAAACTAAAATCAAGTAATTACTGAATTTAATTCTTTTCTATGACACTAAAAATGTAAATTTAACAAGTTAAGTTCTCTGTCATGCTAAATGACTCTTCCAAAGCTAAGATTCARACATAACCAGCCACACAGTTTTCCTTACACTCTAATTCCAGGGCTGAAGTAGCTGAAATTCAATGATCTTCAACAACTTGTAAAATAATTTCATGAAATCACTAACTGTGTTAAAATTGGGGTAAATTCCAACTTTCAAAACTTCATTCAATGGGTCTCCCCCCACCGAAGAATATTAGATCTAAAWTCCACAACTCACATGTCTTTCCACTTGCCACTGCTGAGAAACTGCCTACATCTCCTACCTATTAAACAACTGAGGGAAGGGGGAGAAGCCTTTACACTGCTCACTGCTAGACTGAGACTGAGTTATGTGGATGACAAGTCATTTAAATGCATCTTTTGGACTACCACAAAGAAAATGTAAGGCCAAGAACATCACACAAAAATGAAAAGGGAAACATAACTGCTGCAAGGACATCAAGAGTCCAACAGGAACATCTGCTTTATAAAACATTAACTTCATACTTCAAAATCCCCTTGAAAAAATGGAGTACTGGCACCTGCCCAGATTTTCATTAGCACATTAAATAAAACAGCACTTGCACAGGCATCTGCCACACAACTCTAGGCATATGATAGGGACATTCAGTTGACATTTGAAACAGTGACATGTGAGATTTTCAAGTTCATCTACATAACTCAGAATGACACTGTCAATAATGACTTTTTTGGTGTGTTTATTACRTGATCATCATTACGGACACAAGCTGCTTCACTGTAGCATCCAAGCACCTTTCAAAATGACATGGCATCACAAGCCTAATGGTGYGAAGAACCACTCTACAAGGGATACTCTAGATCACTCATAGTCTGTTASAGATCCTATCACGTGTATCAACCAGGCTTAAATATTCCATTCCAACAGAGTTTAAAGTTATATTTTGCAACCAATGTCTGGGCACCTCTTAATGTGAATACTAGACCCATGGCTATTTTCAGGTGAAGATACATGGCTATTTTCATGTTCAAGCTGTGATAGGACATGTTCATCAATAGCAGAAAATTGAATTTGTGATTCAAATCCATTTCAGGTTCATAGGATCTTCTGCTGCAGGACATTTGTGTCATCGTAATAACCATGCTGCCAACAACTGTTTTAAACATGAAAACAAAATAGTGTTTGTGTTTTTGAGAAGATAAAAAATCCTAAAGGATTCCTGAAGGCTATCAGAACTCGAAAAACCTTATACGGAAAACACTCTGGTGCCTCAAATTAAAAGGAAATCAAGATGTCTAATTTGCAAGTAAAAAGCTTTTCAATTATTGCTAGTGCTTCCACAATGCAGCATTTCTGGCTTTATATTGCTTTATCTGAACCTTGTGCTTCAGATTTCTTAAGGAGCACAAACAGAGCAAGATCACATAGCTCAAGGTTACAAGTTCAGTGCAATTATCTGACCAGCTGAAGTATTTGGGTCTTTAGCAAGTGACATTAACTCACTATTTATTTGTATTTTAAACCAAGTCTTTCAGCWGCTAACACTGGCAGACTCTCCAACTCCTGATACCAATTTTCTGCAAATTATCTGTTTCCTACAACCTTGGTGTCAAGTAACTTCCCACAGTCATTTTCTAACAGAGAATGCAGGCTACCAAAGTGCAAATTACTTGAAGAACAGCAKAAAGTAAAAGGAAGTGARTATATTCTCATATAAGCTCTAAGGGGAAAAGCATGCATTCCTTAACTAGATTTAGGATGAAATCCAAACCAAAACATGCTTCTGGAAAGCCGTTTCCTCCTTCTATGCTGATAAAAGCATAATATTATTATTATTTGACTGGTGTTTTAGAGAAGGAAGCTCATACACTCACATTAACAGTTCTGACTAATCGAAGATCAAGRGTAGTGGGGAGTGCTCTAGTCCTACGTCTGCAAGTCCTTGCAGATAGATAAGYCAGATGCAAGTTAAACTGCAAAACTTGCCTCTAGTCTTTCAAACCTTGCTTCAAGCCTTTTTTTTTTAATTTTTTTTTTTAATTTTTAAATCTCTAAAAAGTAACCTACCAAGATTTGTTACTGCTCAGCTTTCTAATGCTTCGAAAARCAACATTTATAAACATTTACTGGTAACTTTCCCAAGTTACCTTGAAAGGTTCTTTGGAGACAAGGCATATATGTTTTTCTGTTCCAACTGATGGCTCACAAGTTACTAAGAACAGCTACAAGGGATAGCTGGTTCTTATCAGAAACTGAACTGTAAAGGGAGGATGAAAACACATTTTSTGTGGTATTTATTGCGATGGGATATTCCTCCCCCTCAACAACTTTGCAAAATAAAGTCACTTCTAAATCAACTTTACACACAAACAACCTACACCACAGTAAGCTCTGCAGACCTTTAGAGGAAGTGACAGCTGCTGCCTATGTCGGAATGAAGCAACAGTATTGAAAAACAGACCTGTTTGAAGAGCTTGGGGTAGAAAAAATATCAATGGCTGGTGTAGTCATGATGCTCCCTGCGGCAGTCGACACAGGAGAAGCTGCAGTTGTTAACGAGGTATGAGGTTTCTTTGCAAGTTCTTTTAGACGTTGTTCCTGTTGGGAAAAATAAGCTGGGCTAAGAAACCCTGCAATACTTGTATATGTGGCACTGGAGTGCAGTAAAACAAAGCAGAAGAGTTAATTTCTCTTATGCCACACAGTAAAGTGCAACTAGCATGTAAAAGATAATTTACAAGAGACAATGATGCCATATATCTTTCAGAAACTGATTTAACAGAYCAGTTTACAAGTTATATGATATATGTATGGAGAATTCTACTTCCAGTGCATTTGCCAACAATATGAGTTCAATATAAATAATCCTGGCTCTTCCCCTGCTCCCCTGAGAATTTTTGGAAGAATCAGTAAGAACTTAGAAAAGTATTTTCCATTAAACCCCCAAAATGCCTACCTTTAAAGCTTTTAAACGAGCCTGCTCTTCCTCTAATGCAGCTTGTTTTTCCCTTTCATCAACTTTTGTAAGGGACAGGCCGGTGCTTGCAAGAGAGGAGACTGCATTGGAAAGGGTGGTAGCCCTGAAGTAATTGGAAAGAAGAGCTGGCTGTTAATAGGTGACACGTGACAGGAACACACATAAATGAAAAAATTTACCTGTATCCACCCTCCTGCCCTGTTTCCTTCTGAACTCTTTAAAATACTGGCTGTAGAGTTTATCTTGCCCCACAGAGCAAAGCGTTAAACAGCACACTGTATGAAATGCAAAATAAAAGTTCCMAAAAATGTAATAACGCCTCTCTCATATTATTTGGTTTCAGGTCCCGTCCCTTTAAACGTTTCCTCTCCAAACTGCATAACAAAAATTCACATTTGAAGCTTTGTTCTTTCCCTGTTAACCTATGAAATCACTTAAAACAAGACAGTATTTGTAGATGCATAGGAATCTCTAATTAAAGCTAGGTTTTTGTTGATGGTGCTGCTAATGTAATAGGTTTAATAGGTTATTAACATAAGCATATCCCAGACTAGAAGTCTGTAAGGTGGTACAAAAAGATACAYACAATAAAACTTATTTTCCAAACAAGCTAAAATACACAATTTACAGGAAGAAAAAAATAAGTCAAAAAGTAACCAAGTGCTCCTAAGTCCTGAAATTGKCACTATCACAACAGCATAAAAATACTACTACCTCATTGTTTAAGCATGTGATGAAGAAATGGTATTTAACTTTCCAMGTCTTCTACCCTCCAGCTTTAAGCATCTTTTTTAAGCTTTTTTTTTTTTTTAGGGACTTAGTAATGTCAGTTGCCTACAGGATTTCTCTATACCTCACTTCATTTTATCAAGCGCTCAAAATCAGCAAGTGCCTTTTATCACATACTTTTATTACTTTATTCCACCATTACTTTAAACATCAATTCTCAATTTAAGGATTTCTGGAAGCGTTTTCTTCCTTCTGAGGAAAAGGAATTAGAGTYGAGATAACAGAATCTAAGGACATTCATACATGATGTCTACTTTACATAAGCCTAATTAWTACAATAAAATGAAGATCCCTAGGCAGTAAGGGAAAACACCCCCAGTTTGTCTTCAAAAGTTCAAGGTTGTATCTTAAAAGTTTGGCTATTGTTCTAAAGGAAGTGTTCGCAAATCTGGATTCTAATCCTGTTGTCCTAGAAAATGCTGTCTTAAGTACTTATTAAGAGATACAATAACTGGCTACTCCAGCATTGCCAATACAATTGCAATACAATATTCTCTGCCACAAAACCTAGACAATCATGAGTTTATGGGGGAAACCCAAGACAACTGATTTAATATTTGATTCAAAAAATGCTCAATAAAAGAACAAGAGCATAGACACCTGCTTGCCGCTGTGGAATCTTTGATTTTCTTGCCTTCAAGAGAAGCTAAATGTTGTTCCAGAGCATCAAGGAGGCTACTTGGTGCCTGAAAAAAAAAAACAAAAAACCATAATGACACAGATACGTAGAATCTAAGAGAAAGCTGACACTTTAACACACTGCAACTTAAGGATAAGTGGCACTGCTGCTCAAAATACTGACATGTTTTGGCATTCAGTATATATTTAATTATCTGAAATATCAGGTGCTGTAGTTGCATCACTACCTGATCATGAGCCATTASGACACAGAGTAAGTAACTGAAATATGTCAAGAGATGTTAAACAGAAACAGCTAGGAAAGAACAGACAATGGGAAGCAGTCAGTATTTCTGAGATATTAAGAAGGAAATTGTGCTTAAAGTCAATGCTACATGCATGCTCTGCACACAGAGACCTTCCGAAGTGATCAAAATAGCCAGGCAGTCAAAACAAAAAGAAAAAATGGACTAAAAATTGTAGCTCCATACCAACACATAGAATTTTCATTACATGAAGTCACATACAAACTGTGTCTTCAAGCACGAGAGAAATTAGCTTGACTGCAAATCAATTAGAGTATGACAAAAATGATCTATAGGATCCTACAACAAGATGACTGCATATGAAAGCCAGACTCTGACAGGGGTTGGATTTAAACACAAGCTTTGAAAYGACTTGGTGACAATATATGCCAGAGTGCTGAGGTGTAGGCCACAACGCCAAGTTTTTCTGATTATGCAATCCCCAAAGGGACATGTACTGACAAATGCATAATGGGTTTACCTACCTGGGAAAGATCTGGTATGTCTCCTCTGTCGATTCCAACTTGCTGTAACAAAACAAATGAACTTTAGAAACTGCTTGCATTTCTTCAAGGCAGAGATGCTCAGCAAGCAAACACCAAGATGAAATCATGCAAAAGCAAAAGCCTTTGTGTACACAGTTTATATCTCCACAATTTGAACTCTTAGAATTGTTGGGAGTAAGAAATCCTTCTGTTAGAAGTATAAATGTTTGAAGTAGGCTTGGTATTGAGGTATTTTAACAGGTAACAGGCTAAATGCCTTAGGAACAGAAAGCATCAAGTGCTTCACAACTGTGAATCTAGAGAATTTTGTCACACAATTTACAGGACAAGGTATCAGAACTACTAACGCAGCAACTATTTGCTAATACAAAGCATCTTGAAAGCTTTTTGAAGCAGCTTTACTCAACAGTGACTGTTATTTCCTAAAGGACATATCGAACACAAAGTGTTGTGCAGTGCGAATGTACATTTTTACAATAAAAAAATCAACTCTACCCACGCAAAGGAGAGAAAGTGAGTCAAGCTTTATTAACTTAACATTTTGCATGAAGTCATGAGTAACTGAACAGGAAAATAAATAGAGGCACGTTTCACCTGAGAAATTACACAACACGGACATTATTTCAACAGCGCTTCAGAAACAAATATGCAAGAAGTCAGATATATTTAAAAATATTTTGCAAAGTGATGTCTATGCTATCAAATCTGTGCACAAACATATCTACGGGAGCTATCCAGGGTACAGCCTCAAAACTAAATGCTACARTGTACTCAGTTCCTTGTCCCAAGTTTCTTATTTGTTAAGCTGCCATTTCCTCTAAAACTCAACATGGCAGGAGGAGGAATTTCCAACTGGACTAGAAAGAACCAYAGAAAAATAAAACCATCAGTTACTTTTCTGTTTATGGTAAGATCCTTTTTCAAAGAATGCTCAAATTACGTAACAAGGGAAATAATATTTTTTTATTCATATGCCCTTCTTTAGCGTAAGAAAAACTAGTGAGTATTTTGTATTTTGTTTTCCACACAATCCCCAAGTGAATCAATCACCAGGGTTGAGACTSGTAAAAATGATCCTTGGTGGAATGAAAGGGAACACTTATGTGCTTTATCAGAAAATAAGCATTTTTTAAATTATTTCAGATGAAGGGCAAAGTTGGGCTGACTAAGATTTACCTCTGCAACTTTGAGGAACTCCGAGATCCGTGTCATCCTAGTGAGGAACTTTTTATATATATCAAGGCCTTCTTTGCACTGGTTCTTTTTCATATCAAAGTATTTTTCTATAAATAATAAAATAGTAAATATATTCACATTAAAGAAGAATATAAGCATCTTTCATTGTTACTTGTGTTTATTTCCAAGTATATGGAAAATGTATATATATACAAGACGACAAGCAGAAAACATTTTCAGATTTTTATCATGTTAGATGTGGAAATCCCACTTGGTCAATCCTGAGCTACATATAGTTAAACCTTCATCTCTAAGCACCCTAGCAGGGAAAGATGACTGAAGAGATGCAAATTCACTCTCTTGAGGGGAAATAAGAAGTTTATGATGCAATGGCCACAAGCCTACGCTATTCAAGCAAGGTATCTGGATAACTGATGCTCCTGTTATAGTCTACTTATCAAGACGACCAACAGAATACAAAACAAATTACAAAGCTCCGCTCAAAACAGGAGTCAAAGCAACTAAAGAAGAGTTTTTATTACTGAGGCAAAACAGCTAGAGCGGCTTGGGATTAGGAGCATGAGTGCCCTTCACTGACTAATCCTGGATTTCACTTCCCATGCTGGAAGCGCTGAGTAACAGCAGCAGCAGGGAGCTGTGCCCAATCACAGAACACAACTAAACCAAACAAATCCACAGGACATTTTCAACTCCGTTTGATTATTTGCAGGTGCAGATTTCCCTATGCCTCCAGTGTTGGCAAGGGAAAGWGCCTGAAGCCTGAATTTGTGATTTTCCCCAATATATAAGATGTATTTTAGAAATATTAAACCTTACTACAGTAAGTTTTTACTAGCCAAGCATTTGCAAATGTTGTAACTGCAATTGTATAAGTGATCATATCGAACTCCAACTCAGAAAGTACAGACATGTTTCTTAAATATTGGTTTTATCAGGATAAATAAAACAGTACAAGAAAATAATAACAAAATCTTGAATAAGCTTTCTTTATAGAATATTTTTATCCCTGTATAAAGTGCAATTGTACAAAAAAAAACTCTGCCTTGGAAAATACAATAAAATTGATATTTTAAAATTTAGTACGTTCAATTTCTTGAAAAAAAGGGTAGATGCTTGTGGCTTTTACTGATACCCTACCCAGCCCACACCAAACTTCAGCATTGCAGAAAGCAGATATATTTACCCAACAGGTTAATGATCCCTTCGTTATAAGCTGCAAACAGTCTAATGGCATCTTTGAAGAGGAGCATGAAGGCAGCATTAATTACACCATTTGTAAGTTCATTGCTATTGACCTAGGAAGATTAGAAATGGGTTAATTCAACCACTGGATCCCTCATCCAGCAACTCCCACCAGAATTTTATCCCAGATACAAGTTTTCCAGTCATCTCTGACTATTAGTAGAAAGTAGTAGCATAGCAAACCACCAGAGGATCTCTCAGCAGAGTATTAACCAACRTTACCCAAAGCTAACATCAATTAGCATAACTAAAAGACAGTAGGACAGAAATAAATCAACAAACTAGWCTAATTCTCATACATTGTAAATGATTGAAAACACTCAGAACACGGAATGCTCTCTCTAGTAAGCATCATATTTTTTTAGATGTTTGAGTTATATCCACAAAAAAGCATTATGCTCTTTAAATTAACTAGGTAATATGGCCACAAATGGATGAAAATGGAAGAAAGTTTTGAAGATGCTTAAACATTTCATTTCCCAAGCTTGTTCACATTTATATGGAACCGACAGTATGCTTGGTGAATCCACTGTTAAACTTACGTTGAAATCAAGAAGTGCATCCATTTGATTTTGTATAATTGGTACTGTTTTTAGGAGCTTTTCTGTGCTCATTGTTCTCATCACTCCATCAGCCCTATTGTACAAAACAAAAGAAAATTCCTTAACTGGATTTCGAAGGAAATTATTAATGAGAAACAGAATGTGGAAAATAAAACAGTTCATCAGGGAAAACACTTAAACCATGGCCCCAGGAAACAGGCCTTTTGAGGCTTAAAAAAGACTGCGTGGCTGATACAATATAATTGTAGTATACAAGAACATTTGACTAAAACATCATTCTAAAGTATTACCACCTTTGAGAGGAAAAAAAAAGAAGTGAAATGTAAAAAAGTGAGGTGACAAAAAGACCTTAAACATATGGATAAAATCACTAACAAGGCCCAAAGCCCCGTTCGGAAAGGCTCAGAAGGTCATTTTTGAAGTGAACCTATGCTGTTCTAGCCTATACTGTTCTCATCACTTAACTCGACAGTCATGCAATAAGTTTATTTTCTTTTAAATCAAAAGTAGTAAGAAGTAAACATATATGTCAAAACTTTTTCAAGCAGCTTATAGACATAACACTTCATTTTAACTGCAGACTCCCAGTATTGGTGCATGAACAGCYCAATAATGTTATTGGTTCTGTATTTTGGGAGGTAGGGGGAGAAGGGAGAAGTATTAAAATATCCACAGAAATGCTATGATCTGGGAAGAATCTAAATCAAAAATCTATTATCAGGAAGGGCAGACTGTCCTCCGCAAAACAGCTAATCTTGCCTGCTCACAGGCACATGCTGGGTGGGATAACTCACTTCAGCAGACTCCAACATCTACCTGTAACAGCTGTGGCTCTCTCAAATGTGCCCATAGCCCCCTAACTGCACACACCCCCTATATGTAGAAAAAAATAAGGTTTTTTGGGGGKGTGTTGTTAAAACTCTATCCATCTCTAAAGGAAGTAGTAGTGGAATGAGCCCAGTTGTTCCTCTTCTACTCTACCACTGAAGTAGAAGACAAAAGGGAGTATCAGCAAGGAGTCAGAAGGGATTTGGAGGTTCTCTCAAGCCAACTTCAAATGCTTCAGCAACATTAATGCAAAACATGGTTCTGCATGTCATTACTGTGGTTAACTCATAAAACAGTTTTAAGTTGAGATTCCCTTGTGGAGGAGAGTTAAATTTTCATCAGCACTGCAACTACAGTTTAACTTTAAAGAGCACTGGAGATGGACAAATGTAATGCACAAAGAACAAAAGATCTTCAGCCATGACTAGCACATCTCATTAACTCTACCACTAATTCCATCATCCCCTCTACCAGGTGAGCTATTCAGTTACTGGTGATCTGCACTACATTACTTCCCACATAATACCTACCTGATCTCAAATGACCACCTTCTCTTATGAGGGCTCATTTCAAAGACTAGGACCAAATTCAAGATAAGTAAAACAAATGCAGCTCTTACCCTCTTTTTACTTTTGTGAAGTCAAAAGCCACCTGTCTATAGGAAACTGCCTTTTCATTCAGGTACCTACTATACCGCCTGATAAATGTTGACATGTCATACCCTGAAAAAAAAAAGAAAGTGTTTCAAAATCTCATCATTCAGACAGAGAAAACCTTATTCTAAATAAAGACCAAGCTGTTAAAGTGCAACAGTTTGAATATATTTTTCTCTTTTTTCTTTAATGACTTATCTATGTTGAGAACAATGTCATTGCATTCACCGTGCCAAAGCTACAATATAGCAAATACCTAGAGGATCTGAATAAGTTATGTAGGAATTCACTTTAAGGAAACTGCTTCCAAAAGAAAAAAAAAAAAAAAAAAGGCAAGTTTTTTTACATTAGGATTGTTGGGATGGAAATTATTACAAAAGAAATTTAATGCCTGAAGCATTTTGAATGAGCTCCAAAACACATACTCTCATGTGCCAAAGAAAAGTAACACTGAAGAAAATATGAAGACCTGATGGAAATTTGACTACATTAAGATGGTGACAACAGCCTGATAGTTATCAAAAATATTATATATGCATACAGGCCACAAACTTCTATTCAGGTCTTTTATCTTACAAGGARCATGTTTAAGGACATACTTTTAAAGGAATACTTCAAGACAATGAAGATGTGTTCATAACCTATCGCACTCACTGTATGTATTTTATTACAGTTGTAGCAAAAAACAGGACTAGTGACACAAGAAGGGAAGTAGAAAACAATAGAAAGCTTCAGAGACGACAACAATGTGTATGATCAGAATTGCACTTCACTGTTGAGTAACAATTTGGAAGGATATTTAAGTTGAAAAATCTTAACCTAAGAGAAATGTATTTACCTGTAGAAATAGTCTCAAAGATAGGCAGAATGGTCTGTGGACAATTTTGAAAGAAGTTTTGTCAACAACAGTTCTTGTCTCACTGAGATAATTTAAAATGTTTGTGTGCTGCTTTCTGAAAGTTAACTTGCTGATCAAAATATACCTCTCCAAGCAAACAAGCCATACCAGAAATAACAGGTATAAGTCATATCTGTGCAACTAAGAACTTGGAAGCATTTCTAGCAGGCCTTTTCTAAGAGGCAACAAATTCCTCCAGCAGACAATTTCTGTCATTCCATAACAGCATTGTAAATAAAGAAATACAACTCAGTAAAGCACACACAGAACAAATGCTTCTTAAGTGATAAGGACCATCATAGTTAATAAGTTCTATTTATCATTCCCAGTATATAACTGATTTTGAATGAAGAAAGGACACCTTACCTTGCAATCCACTTTTGTCTAGGAAATTGCTCAAATTAAACAATGTGTTTCTGGACGCCAGATACTGGATAAAACGCTACACGAAAGGAAAATAAAAAGATGAAATCTTTTTCATATACTACTTGTAGATTGGAATTGATACAACAGTACTTGAAACTCTCGTTATCCAGCTTGTGAAATGTAACTTCCATATAAAGACTCCTTTCAAATCTGGAAACTATTATAAAACCTCAGTTAAATCTGAATGTTAAGCTAGTTAGTTTAGTGTAAAAATCTGAAAAGTCAATACTACATATCTATTTGATGAATGCAGAATAAATGCCTCCAAAATTGTATATGTATATATTGTATATATGTATGTGTATATATGTATATATTTCTTAAAACAAAATGTCCCAATTCATCCCGCCTTCAATAAACACTTAAAGCACCCACAGTTGGTATAATTTGCCAGGGATCTTTGTTATTTAACCTGAGCATAATTCCAAGAATACTTAGCTTTAATATACAGCAGAAATTTTAGAAATACAAGGTGACACACACTTATAAAGTGAGCATTAAGTAACATGCTTAGTATGTCTCTCCTGAGTTACAGAGTTTACTCATCTCAGAATATYCAGCCATATTTCAGTTTGACTTGAGTGGTCAGGTCAATGAACAGTGTAGTTTCCAGTTTACCTCTTCAGGCTTAGCGTTAAAGACAGAAATTTGCTCACAGAATCATAGAATCCTTAAGGTTGGAAGGGACCTTTAGAGATCATCTAGTCCAACCCCGCTGCACACGCAGAGTCACCTAGAGCATGTGGCACAGGGCTGCAACCAGGTGSGTTTGGAAGATTTCCAGAGAAGGAGACCCCACAACCTCTCTGGGCAGCCTGTTCCAGGGCTCTSTCACCCTCACTGTCAAGAAATTTTTCCTTAAGTTCTTGTGGAAGTTTTGATGCTTCAGTTTGTGGCCATTCCCTCTACTGGTGGCCTATTGGTGGCCACCACTAAAAAGAGGCCGGCCCCATCCTCCACWCTGCCTCCCTTGAGGTATTTATACACACTGATCAGGTCCCTCCTCAGCCTTCTCTTCTTCAGGCTGAACAGGCCCAGCTCTCTCAGCCTTTCCTCACAGGACAGATGTTTCAGGTCTGGAACATCATGATTGCCCGGAAAAGTTTCCTTTTAAATAACAACACATAAACTTGTCTCATAATACAAGCCTTAATTTATTCTGAACTCAGAATGACTGATGCAATGATGTAATTTTTACCTAGTAAAAAAAGCACTTCAAGCCACTAGCAGCACATCTAAAGTTAGCATGAAAAATATTTTTGTTATATGAACCATTGTATAGAGAGAGCTGCTACAAAAATAACAACCATCCATGTGACACATTTTGAAAAGTTATGATCAGTGTTAAGATGTTCCATTAAATTACTTACATTAGTATAAATATGTAGTCCAAATAAATAAAAGAAAGAGAGTATATAGTCCAAATAAATAAAAGAAAGAGAGAAGGAAGATAAAGGAACACAGTGCTCAGCTATAAATTAAGCAAAAGCTAAAGAGAATCTGTGAATTCCTTCAAACTTTTCTAGATTTTTGCAAGCATTCAATGATTTTCATGTTAACTGTTCAAATGCTATTTCCAGTTACAAAAAAATCATTTTGAGCAGCAATGGTATCCCCTTGCTGCTGTAAACAGATCTGGCAAACAAGATGTCTTTGGCAGTTTAACTCCTGAAGTGGAAACTGTTTCAGGCAGGGACCCTGTGAAATACTTTCAATTATTATAAAACATACTGATATAGTTTAAAATGGGTAAGACTCTACAAAGCAAGGTGTACAGACTGTCTTTCAGAAAACGTCACTGAAACTGATGATCGTACTTAATGTCAAAACGAGAAGTCTGCCCTCTCGTGGCTTATTTAGCTTCCAAGAAGAGATCCATTACAATTGCCACAATACATGATCTGTGACAACTCTGAACTGAATGCAAACCGAAAAGAATTTTTGTCCTCATTGTAATTTTCTAAAACTACCCCTATTCAATCATCCAAGAGCAAAATTCCCGCCGGGCAGACAGGAACTATTTTCAGGTATATAAGCCAGTAACTGTTGTTTTATTTCATCATCAGCATTGGAGATCCACTGTTTCATTTTTTTCTTTTTAAATAAGCATTCATAGTTTAGCAGGGCCCCTATGGTTAAACAGTAGTTCAATCAGAGGATTTCTAGTCATATGGAAAAGGCTTCTATTTCCAAAAAAGATATGTTTCATGAAAAAGAAACAGAAAGTGCAAGAAACACTGATTTTTAAGGATTAGAAGAATGCACTACTCTGAAAGTTAAATTGCTAGGTAGTTTTAAACCTGTAAGCTCTCCAGAGCATGTGACAACTAAAATGGTGCAACTGAACCTATGCAACTCTCAAWTTTAGTCTTATTTGTTGAAAAATATTCCCTTTCCTTTTAATCTGAAGTTTTTCACAAAAACACCTTTGGTACATGTAGGTTAAGTCTCTTGGGAATAAGTCTGTAGTTCTGAACTTAAACTCAGTTTTTCACATACATTTGTTAGGATTTTAAAGCAGCTCTTTACTATTATGCAGAAGTATGGTCTGTATTCCATTTTAAAAGGAGTTTGTTTTCTTATCTATAGTAAGGATTACCTCTTTGAAATAGTATCTTGAACAAAACAGCCTTGTTTTTAAAGAGAGCTTCTTAGATGTGAGCAAGTGTCCAAAAAAATTGGTTACATTTTGTAGAGCTCAGATTTCAAAATCTGGTTTCATTCTGAGAGTCAGAGCTCCAATTTAAGTACTTTTCAAAACTAAACACCCATTTTGCCAAAGTCCACTGGAAATAAAAACAAAAACCTGTCTTTGGATAACATCTAAGTTTCAATCAGTTCATAAAACCAGGTTTTTCTATTAAGTGACAGCTACTTTTCAAAAAAGTATAAAGAACAAAAGTCTGTATCAAGTGTCTTCTATACGAGAGATTACAACAGGACCAGTTTTGTTTCAAGGTGAAGAACAAAGTCGCTTTGCAAGTCTGCAAGGAGCAAGACTAACTATCAACTCTTAAAATAACCAACTCTGCTGAAGTGAGTGATCGTATCTTTATACAGGTGAGAAACACTCCCAGCGTTAGACTACCTGGAATCATCAAGAATAAAATTTAGGTTTTTAAAACAGACATTGAAGGAAAAGAACACGTACCGCTTGAACCTTGGGGAAAAAAAACCCTTTTCTAAGGGAAAATAAGAAATTGCTCATCTGAAACCGAGGAGCTTCATTTCATTTTTCATCTGATGTTAACAACACAGTTCTGTGGTACAGTCTGCTCCATGACATCTTGTAGATACACAAGGTTTGTACTGACTGCCAAGCGTAAGGTAGGCAAGTAAGGTAAGTTGGGTTCTGTTTCCTCATCCAAATGAGTAAGAGGGGTTGAAGAATTTTACTCTTTACAGAGTGAACAAAGATCATTTTAGGTTAAAGGCAGATATTGCACATACTTGGTCCTCAACATCTAAAACATCTAAGTAAGAAAAGAAAGGCAACTTCTTGCAAATAACAGCACTTTTGCTGATTCTACAGCACCTAGTACATTCTCTGTTAAGAGAATTCTCTTGAAGACTCGCATGCAGAACAGTGTTTTTCTTAGTCATTCTTTATGTCAAGTATCTGCTATGGATAGTTACCAAGTTTTCATCCATTCAAAAAAAGAAAAATAAGCTAAATGAGTATAAAGATAGATCAAAATATTTCCACTTATGAGTAATAATGAGATTAATTTCAAAATTCCTGTTACTTGTTTTAGATTGTTTTCAAGAAAAAGGAATGTTTGTAGACACTTGCTAAGAAAGGCAGAAAAGCATAGGCTTTTTAAAAGGAAGAAAATCCCACTCACTATGCACGGCTTAAACATTTCAAAAAATAAGGCGCCATAGGAATTCAAGTTGTGGAACAGAACATAAGCTTACTTCTTTTAAAAAAGATATTTTTAATTATTCTAGAGTATTTATTGTTACATTGAAGCTGTTTTTAGAGTGTAAGCTCTGAGACAGACTTCCCTTCACTGCAAAACTTCAGCGTGGGAGGAAGAAAGAAAATCAGCTACAAGTTGAGCTATTTGGGAGGAAACATTCAGTCAAGATTAGCTAGAGAAAAAACCTAAAATGTATCTTTCACTTCAGGTTTCAGAATCCCATTCAAGTTAAGTTCTTGGCATTTTTTTCCGTCAAAATAAAATCACATACTACAGAAGAGGGTACCTCCAAGCACACAATTCCACACTCAGAACAGCAACTAGTTTTCATTTGACCATTATGGACTTTAGAGCGGGAACAAACTAAGCAAATATATAATAAAACCTATTCAGATGTAGAGCTAAGCAAAAGCTAAGGCAAAAACACGGATTTTCTTACACAGATAATTAGTAGAAGTGYTTCCCTGACACTTTTAACAAGAGTTAAGTGCTGTAGCTTTTCAGGTATACAATTTTTGTATTACCTCATTTCCATACACCATTAGATGATGGGTTGTGATGAGAGATTTGAAGACCACTACCCAGCTACTGTTGGTAGTTCTTTCAAACAAACTGTCTGCCAGTTGTGGGATGTTCACATTCATTTCATTTGTGCACTGGATTAAATCTGCAATAGAAGGAAAAAAATGTAATTGTGAATATCTGTGGCATACATATATTAAAAAAAAACAGTACACTTATTTTATAAATTGATATTTTCTACCAGATTTGGGAGAGTTTTCTATTAAAAGGAAGGACTTACTGAAAAGCATGGCGGAGCTGATCTACTAGAACCTCATAATACAAATTCCATTCTCTTTGCTGCCAGGATTCCAATTTCTAATTGTTTTTGCAGTTGCCTTAGAAGGTCCTGGAACAAAAGTACCCTAATGATTTGCACTATCTTTGACTAACTCTGACTTCCAGCTTTCAGATGCCACGAGAATTAAATGCTTAGAGAATTCTCATATCTGCTAAAATCTTATGAAGTCTTGTTGGAGGACTGTGACCAGAATTAATTATAACTGAAAAAAAAATCCAACTGTCTGGTGTTCTAGTGAACCAGTACATCCTTCTAGCCATTGGTTCCAAGTAATAAAAAATAAATAAACAAGCTATGACAAAACCATCCAATTTTTTTTCAATCTGGGCTTCTGACAGATGAGATCTCTTTTCAAGAAGAATCTTCAGGCAGTTGGTGTAAAAACAAACAAACAAACAAACAAACAAACAAACAAACAAACAATCTATGTTCTCCAGATCATTTCTACCTTCCCACTGGATTCACTATCATCACAACAGTGATGGAGAAGTAAGCTCATAAGACATCCTGTCTAGTATCTTATTTTCAAGTGTCGACAGAAGAAATACATGATGCTACAGGGACAAGTGCAGTAGAAGCAGGTACTAATATCTAAAAAGTGATATGATACAAGTTGCTTTCATTTAATATGAAGCTTGAACTTGAAAAACTGTAARTTCTGACGTCATTTTACTATTACACTCACTCCAAAAACAAAACAGTAATTTTAACTCAAGCTGATAACTCTACCAAAAGCCATAGCTCAATGAAAATCAAGATTTGAATAAACAGCCATTCTTGATGAAGGATTCCAAGACAGCCAGGACTCTTTCCTTCAGCCACAGCACAGTAATGCATGGCCACCATAAACTCAACACTAATGTGGACAGAACCGAAAAGGATGGTATTTACAAGTTTAATCGCTAAAGGAAGGGAGCAGGAAATGACTTCCACATTTAAAATGTAACGAGATGAAAAGATTAGACATTCCTTGATCTACAAGGAAAACAGCGATGACTACAGGCATTTATGATCTCATTTTTAAGTCACGTTTATCTATTATTGGGTGATGCTTTCTGGTTGTTAAGACAATGGTAGGATATTACTCAGCAAGAGACATGCTGAGCTCAATCACTAAAATGTAATCATACAACTTCTTGATGTTCAGGTCTTCCCACTTAAGCAATAACAGTTTTGCTCAAGGCTATGTGACAGAAATGAATATTAAATAAGGGTATATATCACAGGATGTCAATTCTCACATTCCAGCTTCAGTGTTGCAACATGTATTAGAAACTGAGAATTTCCACGCAACATTGGAGGCGGGGTAGGGGGGACACACAAAGAGATACATATCATGAAACAATCCACTTAAGCATAATTTCAAAATTACATTTATTCTAGTTGATACTTCACAATAGACAACTTATTTTCTGAAGCACGTGACTTTAAAATCTACCTATTGCAGTGTGGAAAAGATAAGAGACTAACTCAGTGAAATATCATCCCTTACACAACTGATGCCTCTTCATGTGCAATAAATATTGATACCTTTGTGCTGTGGGGAGAAAGGGAGCAGACAAAGGGTGGAGAAAGAGGGGACAAGGGGTAGAGACCAKAGGCAAGAGCTGAGGCACTCAGTAAGTCTGGCCTTCAGTGA
This sequence comes from Nothoprocta perdicaria, assembly GCF_003342845.1. Lineage (NCBI taxonomy): Eukaryota > Metazoa > Chordata > Aves > Tinamiformes > Tinamidae > Nothoprocta > Nothoprocta perdicaria. Next base: position 103,389 of record NW_020454672.1, on the reverse strand, counting down.
AGGAAATGAGCTTGTAAATACAGACCAGGAAAAGAGTCACCGATACCATCATCACTACGAAAGAACTTCATTACAGATGAGATGTTAAGAGGAACAAACATCTAATTGCCTCCACGTCCCACATGTCACACAACATGTCTCATACTTGCCTATCAAAACACAAGCTCCGTGTTTTCAAATGTAAGTGCCCAAAGCAACAAGCTCTCAAGGCTGTTAGTTCCTGGGTGTGTAATAGCAATAGCACAGGCAGCTGTATAACTACCACTATCTAAAGGCAAGGCACTAGAGGGAATCCCTTTAAGTTAAGAAAATTGGTAGGGGTAGGAGCATTGGTGAAAGTGCAACCACTTCCAGGGCTAGGTTTCACCTCTGATTTTCCTGCCGTAGGGAGGAGGAAGAGRGCTGATTAATTCCTTCCACCAATGCTCTAAAATAAGAAGATATTCTTCCTCACACTTGACCATATGCATSAAGCCCCTCAAAGCCTGACAGCCAAAAAGTAGCCTCCAAGAAAGTACAAACCACCTTCAAGCCTAAAACCAAGCTCTGCAACTACCGTAGCACCAGACACAGGAGAGAAAGATACCAAATCTGTTAGTCCTTCAAAGAAAGCAGCGGTTCCTGTCAAGAATTTTAGGCTCAAATTGTCTAAAATGTGGCAGCCAAATAAGAGCAGCTTGGGCAGCAACGAACAGTCATGTTCACAGGGGAAACTAGAGAGAGTTCAAAGGAAGAGTATCAGGATGATGAGGGTCTAGAGCTAAGACTGTACAAGAAGAGGGTGAATGTTCAGGGTGAGGGATTTCAATGCAACCTTTATCTACCTGCTAGGTAGAAAACCAGACATTTCTTGGAGGGCCACAGCAACAGGATGAGAAGCACCAAACATGCTGCAGCATAAGAAATTAAAACAGATTTAAAACTAACTAAATATATTTTCATACTGGAAGTGATCAGGCAGCAGAAGTGAAGCCCAGAGCTTGTGCTATCCCCACCCAGGCATATTTGTACCTAACCAGACAAGGCCAAAAACATGTTCATCTGTAATGGTTTGAATGAGGAGAAGAGGGTGGCTTGGGGGGTGATAAGGGTGACTTCCAAT